>NC_055986.1:6854544-6994544 GCF_018446385.1 Zingiber officinale | reverse complement strand
GATATGTGTTAATAGTTGGATGCGGGTAATTTAAGTGTCAAATTAGGAATGTAATTTAAAGGAAGGAGTAATTTAAAAATTATATAAAATAAAAAAAAATTAAAAAATTTGATAAAAAAATAATAAACAAAATTGATTAAAGAAATAAAATTAAATAAATATTTAAAAAATAAAAAAATAATAAATAAAATTAATTAAAAATAAAACTAAATAAAAAATTAAAAAAATTAAAAAAATATAAGTATTAATGAAAAATAATAAACAAAATTAATTAAAAAATAAAACTAAATAAAATTAAATAAAATTAAAAATATATATAAATATTAATGAAAAATAATAAATAAAATTGATTAAAAATTTAAACTAAATAAAAATTTTAAAATATATAAACTAAATAAAAAATTTAAAATATATAAGTATGAATGAAAAAAATTAAAAATAAAATTAATTTTAAAAATGAAATTTAAAAAAAAATTAAAATATATAACTATGAATAAAAAAATTTTAAAATATAATTAATTAAAATCAGAAAAAAAAAATTAACCCTCATCATACTTATATAGTTCTGAAAAAAAAAATAAAAAAAAAAAAATCAGAAAACAAAAACAAAACAAAACAAAGGTTACATGCGTCTTTTTTGATGGGGGAGAGAGGGGGAAGTGGAGGGGGGGGGGGGGGAGAAAGCAATTTGCTATTTCAACCCAAGTGAATTGTTCCATGCGGATTTGATGTCTCTCTGACAATCTACTGGGGCTATAGAAGTAGAGATTTTGATAATATACCTAATATATGATTGTCAAATAACGTGATTAAAATTTGAATATAATTTGACATTTTAACGTAATTGAAAATAGGTTAGAATAGGAGATAGTCTTATTTCGTATGAATACACTTCATGATGGTAATAAAAAATTAGAATAAATTTAATCATGTTTTAATTTATAGTCTATTAGAGTTGATCCATATTCACTTATATTTAACGAAAGGGTGTGGATGAAAAACTAAAATCCCCTCATGGTTTATCAAATTTTATAACATACCTCTAGGGTTTTAAATTATCAAAAAATCCCCTTAAGAGTTTGAACACTCATGGATTTCAACATTTAACTATTTACCTTTTAAAGTGATTAACACCATTTTATGAATAATAAAAAATTATAAAAGGTGCACTGAATGTTCAAAAGACTCATTGTACCTTAAAAAATGGAATTTATATTCCTTCACGTCACTCACTTTTAACTTGTTATCATTTAAAGACAAAAAATATATTTAGTTATTCTATAAAATCTAATTAAAATTTGAATAAATATTTGAAGTACAATAATATTAATTTAAAGATTATTATCTACTGTTTGCCACAAATATTAGACGCCCCTACGAGACTAACCAGGAGGAGGCTGCACAATGATATTATCTTTTATTTTTTTTTTATTTATAATCGAGATATTCAAATTTTACTTGACTAATTTTAAAAATAAATATTTTTTAATTTATCTATCGGATAACTTTCAAATATAATTTATATTATATTTTAAAAGGATATTATAATAAGTTTGGAATTTTAAGGAGTGCTTCAAAAACAAATGAACAAATTCAAGGAGTAAAGTGAAAAAACTACCGATTTACTTGAATATGTACGGTCACATCGGCACGTGGTTTCCGGTTCCTTCCGTTTTTATATATCGTCGTCGTCGTCGTCCAATTCCGGTTCCTCTTTTCGCTTCCATTCTCTATTTTCTCTCCTCTGCTACAGTTACGATCACATGTGACCCATTATAACTCCTCTCTCTCTCTCCTCCAGGTGAAATGGAACGAGATCCTCTTTCTGCCCACATGTCATCACCTGATCGGCCAATCCATCATCCACAGATCGCCATGCTGATATATCTAGATGGACATGATCTTGTGGAATGCATCTGCATGTCCATCCGTCCATGCCTCCTCCACCGCCACCGCCGCCGCCGCTCGTTCTCATCGCCTCCTTTCCTAATTAAAGATATATTCGTTCGCACAGACAGGGCATAGGAGATCGAGGAGGGAGTGCCGCCGGCGCAATGGCGCAGCTCCCTCCTAAGATCCCCCCTTCCTCCATGATCCCCAATCCCAACTGCAGCTGGCCGCCGCCGGCGGCCTTCCTCCTCCCCCCTGCGACCGAGGCACCGCCTCAGCCCTCCTGGGTCGACGAGTTCCTCCATCTCTCCGCCGCCAGGCGCAGCTACCACCGCCGCTCCGTCAGCGACTCCCTCGCCTTCATCGACGACCCCGCCTCCGAGTTCGACGCCGACCAGCTCCTGTCCATCTTCTCCGACGAGGTGGTCGAGCCCGCCCCTTCCACCTCCGTGCCCTCCGACCACCACAGCGCCAACGGGGACGACGACGACGACAAGACCGCCTCGCGAAAGCTGATTGCGAACGAAGCGGAGGAGGCGCAGAGCGCCTGCCTGGCGGAGCCGCCGCAGCCCTCCGCCGGGTCCGACGCCGCAATTGTGGATCCCAGGAGGGTCAAAAGGTCCAGATTTTAGCAAATTTAACACGGAGTTTCGCGTTCATGTTAAATTCGTCCTAAATTTTGGCAATGAATCGGGATCAAATTCGTGGAACAGGATTCTGGCGAACCGTCAATCGGCGCAGAGGTCGCGGGTGAGGAAGCTCCAATACATCTCCGAGCTCGAGCGCAGCGTGACGAGGTTGCAGGTAGATATTTTTATCCGATCAATGGATGGTTTCAATTTCCACATCGACAATTACTAATTAATCAATTGGGAACCCGATCAATATAATCGAAGACGGAAGTGTCGGCATTGTCTCCACGAGTCGCCTTCTTGGATCAGCAGCGCTCGCTGCTGACGCTCGGCAACAGCCATCTCAAGCAACGCATCGCGGCCTTGGCACAGGACAAGATCTTTAAGGACGGTGAGCTACGTACTGCTTAATTACTTCGGGTAGAAATATGATGTGATTGATGCGATTAAATGGGACAATCAGCTCATCAAGAAGCATTGAAGATGGAGATCGAGAGACTGCGACAAGTCTACCAGCAACAGAATCTAACGACGATACCGCCGCCGCCGCCAACTGCCGAGCCAACCGTCGTCGGCGCAGAAAAGGAATTGGACACCAGCTGAAACTATCAAATCTACGTTATCTAATGCACGGAAATCTGTTCCACTTTTGTGGGTGCGAGTTCGAGTTAATTTACATTCAAATGTATTTTTTTTCCTTATCGTCTTGTATTTAAATTTGCAAAGGAAAAAAAAACACTAGCAATGGAGTTGAGAGACTAGCACACAATAGTCTCAGAGGGAGAGCATGTAGAAAGGTTTGTTTGTAATATTGGATCATTTGGTGTACATTTTAACAGCGTCGATGCGTGGAATATTGATTTAGAGTAAAACACGAAAGATCGATCCAAGATTATAAAAGACAAAAGGATTCGAGAATTAAACTTGCAAATGATCAGTAAAAAGTAGAACTAACTCCCAACAATACTACGACTTAAAAACTATCAGAAAGTGGTACGTATAATTAATATATAAATGAGTAGCTCTTCCTTCCTGCTGATAAGGCTGCATGTGAGAAGCACTAGCTCTGAGATTCCAACAAATCAGTGCATGTGAAGATGCTGCAAGTTGCTGTACAAAAGTGGTACCATCACCTGATCTGCATGTGGATTTATGGATATATCTTCTTAGCTGTTGGCGCCTTCAGACACAAGACGAGATTTATATTCCTCCTATAATTGAGCCTCTTTCTATTGCTTGGATCGTACCTCTGCATAACACATACTTTTTTTTAAAATTTTTTTTTTACGTTTAACCTAATAATCTCTGGCCGACAATCTGGAGAAGCCATTTTGTATCGAGTGATGGATCAAGCCACTGAACAAGTTCAGTCTAAAATAATCAGACAAAAGAATCCCTTTGAAAGATATGCCATGTGCGTGCAAAATTTTGTTTCTCGAGTGTTCTGGCCAAATACAGCCATCAACAAGTTGACACACGCGTTCTCTGGAGATCATCGATGATGAAGAGGGTGAGGAAGACTTGAAACGTACTTTAGCAGAGAGTTAGACTGACATCGAGAAGATCCTTGTAAGCCCCTCCAATGCTCAATTTACTATTTGTGTGAGGTAATTAATTAGCTAGATTCTACCGCCATTAGCTGCATTTCCATTCTCTAAGCGCGACGAGCTCAAAGGATGACATTTTGGTGACCATCTCTAACAACCACATGAGTGCTCCTCTATTCACCCAGTGCCATGTGCCCTGAGATATTTGTGGAGGAACAATCTCAATGATGAGGAGATTATGTTGCCCTTCACTTGCTTTAAGCAAGCCACATGAGATGTGGATTGGATACATGAATGAGGAGACGAGAAAATAGAGTTATTGTGCAGTGGCCTGGAGCATAGATGAAGTCTGAATCTAAGACTGAGGGTTGGAGGGTATCAGCGACTGAGGCTGAGCCAGGTAGACGGTGCTAAGATCTGAGACTAAGGTTTGAATTGTGTCGGTGATTGAAGTCAAGTCAGGTAACTTGTACCAGAATCTGAGACTGAGGCATGGAGGATATCAACGACTGAGGCTAAACAAGGTAAATAGTGTCAAGATCTGAGACTAAGGCCTAAAAAGTGTTAGTAATTGAGACCGAGCTAGGTAGATGGTTCGAGGATGTGAGACTAAGGCAGAGTTAGTCATTGAGATTGAGATGAAAACAAAGTCGAAATCAGTCTTGAGATTGAGATTGAGATGGAGATGGAGATGGAGATAGAGATAGAGTCCAAGTCAATCCTGAAAGACTGAGCTAGGAGATGAGTCAGAGTCAAGACTTGTATTTAATCAATCTTGAATATAAACGTACAATGCTGGTTCAATTAAACCCGAGTCTTATCCGAGTAGAGTCTCATTTTCTTTAGATCATGTTTGATCATCTTGACTTTAATTAACATATCAATATGACTTTTGACCATAAAGATACGTGGGGCTATATAAAACCGCCATGAGCAAACCTAATTTTGAACCGCATGACTTATTGATGACTAGTAATGAGAGTTTTACTACGTTTCTGCACATGTTCATAGGACAGGAATTTCACAGTGCTGCAATCTGATTCCAGATTAAGATCTTAATCAATGCATATGCTTTGTATTAATTAATGTTAAGTTCATCCTATTGTTATTTTGACAGTATGATTGATAGTTGTGTTAAGAGTAGGCAAAACAGGATGATTAGTAGTTGTGTTACAAGCAGCTAACTTAATACATTGCAAACCAGATATAAAACCCACAAATCGGGTAGATAATTAGAGGGTTGTTTGGGCTTTCATGCGATTTAAAAGGGCCGCGCCACAATCAAGTTGGCTCAGATCCAGCCAAATATAAAACCCATTTCGATCTCTTTAGCATGCATAAACTTGGAGGATCTACGAGATTGTTGTAAACCATTTTGCATTGAATCTTTTATTTATGTCAACTCTACAAAATATATATATATCACGGATTTAATGTTCCCCTGTCTTTAACTGGCAGTTGATTCAGTTTCAGTGACAGTTTGCATCTTCTTCCACAGAAAGATGGACAAGATTGCACTCCACCACACGATCAAGAATGGACGACCAGATCTAAGATGGTAATGCAGAAAGGTCATGCATGACTAGATCAACCATAGCCGGAGCCTAAGCTCGAGCTTAGTCTAGGCCGATAGGTCATGCATGTTTATCATACCACCCGCGAGCACGACTTGCCAGACTGAGAAATTTGCACCCAACCTGACCCACAAAGACTACACAAACATGAGTGCTGTATGTACGTCGGGGGTTGCACATGAGTTTCTTGTTCAAATCATAGTACCAAATTCGGATAACGCTTCAGTAGATGGTCCATAGTTTTTCCCTCCATTATTTGAGCGAATTATTGTACGGCCGATGGGGGGCAAGTGTGGAATGCATTATTTGCCGGGGGAAGTTAAAATATTTACGAGTAGAAACAGCAGACCATGAGGGAGCACATGGGCTTGAATTGAAGTCTGGAATTTTAATTATGAAAACTTAACGAGCTCTTGTTTTATTCTTACAAGAGATTACACTGAAGTCCAACAGAGAGGAAGAGAAGAATGAAGGCGGGCTATCAATGAAGGAAAGAAAGGAAGAACAAGAATAAACTTGTCCAACACAGATTTCTCGACTGTTGCAAGAATATTTGTAAAAACAAAAGGAAAGAAGAAAAATGCTCCAAGGACCCCCTAATGTATTGTTTATTGCAGGAGTAGGGGGGAAAAAGTAGTGAATGCAAAATCTTCATCTCCAAGCTGTGGCATTCATAACCGAAGAATTAAGACCCAAGAACAATGAAGCAGTGAGCTAATCCATAGCTCTTCTTAAGTATGTGGACCACTTAAGAAATGAGAGGTTTGTGATGGAGGATAAAATCTATGCGAGTTTCAGCCGACCATATCGGTGGTTCAGGTTCTTGGCCTATAATTTATGACATATTTCTCCTCTTCAAATAGTCAATGAGAGCAAGACATGAAGTGGCATAACTATTTCGATGCCACAAAACAATGCAAGCACAAATAGGAAGAGAATCGTGTCGCATTTCATGTGCTTAACCAATAAAGGGCAAAAAAAAAAAGAAGCAATCTCATGATGCATTTGAATTGCATATTTTATTTATTATAACTAAAACATCTCAAGCAGAAGCTAGTTGGAAAATAAGGCAGTCTTATCCGTCTTAGCAATCATACATTCCTAGTGTCCACCATGAGGTTTGACACCTAATTATTCAACATTATGAAGACATAAACAGCGATAAACCCACCTATCTAGCTACCTGATCACATGGCTTTGATGGATCAACAAAACAGTAAAGAGGATTGTGATTGAAGTTTCGTGATGAATATGAGCCGAAAGTATTCAGGGGTTTGCACAACTGAGGCTTCTGTCTTAGAACTGAATGAATCATCAATGACCCAATGATCAGATTATTATCCTACAGAATATATTGACCAAATTCATGGACAGACTGGAAACGTTCAAAGAATGGACCAGCTTTTGGACATTTTCTGCCGCAATACATGATAGGAAGAATACTTTCATGGTGAGTTTAGTGATTATAGAGGGTAGCTAATCCTTTAAAAGACAAATTTCATCCGTTCAATTTCTCTCCAAAGAAATTCCTAGTGGTCCTTTCAAAATTCCATCCATCCCACAACCGCACAAATATATTTTTGCATAAAAGCTCCTCCTCCTCCATTCCCTCCCCCTGGTTTTTTCCTTTTCTTATTTTTTTATTTTTTGTTCTGGCTTAATTTATCCATGTAATCTGTAGCTTTTCTTTCACCCAATGATGAGATGCAACCGCATTTCTTTCTTGTATCATTTTTTCGTGACTTTTCCTTATTCAACTAGCTACTTGCATTTACCAACTATCCAATGAAAACAAGGACAGAGAACATACAGCAACTCTGATCACATTATATAAATGTAGACCATTCCAAGTCCCTTGCCGCAATAGAATACAAAAACATCAAGAGCGCAATCATGTGGCTCTCTTCCTCAAACTACTTGCAGAACTTTTGCAACAAGGGCTCGGGCTTCGATTGCAGAGAATTCAACTTAGATAATGATCTTTTGCCCTCACTTGGAGCCACAATCGACCAAACAATCAAACACAGGAAGCACATTATATCCCCAAACAATCCTCATTACAGGTATACTAAAACAACACTCCTTGTTTTCTCCTGCTCGCATTGTCAAGTTGGCAAGTGCTTGATTTTCTCTTTTCACCCATCATTTTTCAGACTATGGGAGATGTTTCTGATTATCCTTGTTCTCTACTCAGCTTGGATCTGTCCATTTGAGTTTGCATTTCTGAGATATTTGCCAAGTAAAATTTTCCTTGTGGACAATGTAGTCAATAGCATTTTCGCAATTGACATTGCATTGACCTTCTTTGTTGCTTACGTTGACCTCAAGTCCTATCTCCTTGTTGATGATCCCAAGAGAATAGCTGTCAGGTTAGCATTTAAACTGCAAATGTACATTCAGTTTGCAAGCACTAATTGGCACCATGATTTTGTCTAAAGTCAACACGGATCTTGTATAACATGAAGCTTAAATTCTATTTGAGCTCCATACAAGCTGCTGGCTTAACAGGTACCTATCCACCTGGTTCATCTTTGATGCGTGCTCAACATTTCCCTTTCATTCAATGAGCCTCGTCTTCAATAGACATGGGAATAGCCTTGGCTTCAAACTTCTAAGCATGCTTAGACTCTGGCGATTGCGCCGCGTTAGTTCCCTGTTTGCCAGGTCTATAACTTCTCCAATTTTGTAACACACAAATAGAACAATGAAAGAAACAGAAATTAGTCGATTAATCTTTCTTTCCTCAGACTTGAGAAGGATATTCGGCTCAATTATTTCTGGACACGATGCATAAAACTCTTATCCGTAAGCGTTTAGCATTCGATTCATTTAATCTTGCTTGCTTCACCCAGCTGTAGGTTCTGAAATCTTAATACAAGTGCTTTTTTGAGTAACTGTTTTGCAGGTAACTCTTTTTGTAGTTCACTGTTCAGGATGCTTTAACTATATGATCGCTGATAGATACCCAGATCCCAAAAGAACCTGGATAGGTGCAGTCATTCCAAATTTCCAGGAAGATAGTCTCTGGATCAGATATGTAACAGCATTATACTGGTCCATTACAACACTGACTACTACGGGTTATGGTGACTTGCATGCAGAAAACATAAGGGAAATGTTGTTTGATATTTGCTACATGTTCTTTAATCTGGGCTTGACAGCTTACCTCATTGGAAATATGACAAACCTTGTTGTCCATGGAACCAGTCGCACCAAAAACTTTGTAAGTCCAGTCTCTCTAGCTCCATACAAGTCATACCATTCTGGTTGCAGTACTCTAATCAACCAGTTTGTGTAAGACTTTTTAGCTTAAGAAGTATTATAGGAACAGCTTGAATGATGGTATGTTACATATATGTTAAATAAGGGCTTGGATTTGACACTTACCATGACCATTTTGCTCTCAGAGGGACACCATCCAGGCTGCTTCAGAGTTTGTATCGAGAAATAAGCTCCCGAAACACATAGAAGAGCAGATGCTGTCTCACATTTGCTTAAGGTTCAAGACAGAGGAACTCAAACAGCAAAAAATCCTAGATTGTCTCCCAAAGGCCATTCAATCAAGCATAGCTGAGCATCTGTTCCTTCCCATTGTTCAAAAAGTATACCTTTTCCAGGGGGTCTCACTTAATCTCATTTTCCAATTGGCAAGTCTCCAATCATAAACCTTTGATTATATTTTCATGGATTCCTAGGAAATTTAAACCCATGCACTGTGCTGATAAAATCAGTGTGAAACAATAGGTGTCAGAAATGCAAGCCGAGTATTTTGCACCAAATGAAGATGTGATACTCCAGAAAGAAACACCCACAGATTTGTACATCATAGTATCAGGATCAGTGGTTAGTACTCATTAGGAATTTAGAATGTAGTCTTCTTTGCACCATTCAAAAAACAGAGAGACTAATTGTTGGTTTTCTAATTGCAGGAGGTGGTAATGTATTCAGACGGAATTGAAGAAGTAAGACTTGGAGATTATGTATACTTTAGCTAACCAAACACTAAGCGAATTTGACTAAGTATGACTTTCAGGTACATGAGAAGGTTACCACAGGAGGAGTATTTGGAGAGATAGGAGTTCTATGTAAAATATCACAGCCGTTCACCGTAAGAACCATTGAGCTATCCCAAATCCTCAGACTCAATAGGTCTGCACTTCACAACACTATTCAGGAAAGCAAAGAAGATTCAACTATTATTATGAGAAATCTTTACCAGGTACATTTAACACTTGTACCACAGTTTAACTAAATAGATAAATTGTGATTTCATTTTCTCACAGAAATAGGAGCTGATACTGCTGGTTATTTAAAATCCTACAGAACTTAAAACTTCATGACAAAGTATACGTTGGGATACATCAAAACAATCCAGAAGATTTTCAGAATGAAGAGTCAGACAGAGATCATATGAATAAGAACAAGAACCATGCAAGTGATGGGCATAACTATCAAATTGGGAAGCTACATACACTGGAACAAATGGAAGAAGGATACCTACTATGTGATAAGGAAACTAACAAGGATAACTGTGTAATTAAGGAAGTTTCAATTAGTCAAGACAATCAAGAAGTAGGCCTTGCAGAGAACCATATTAGGTTTGAGACAGCTACACAGGAAAGATGCAATGAAATTGCAACAATTCTGCCAAACCTGGAAGCCCCTATAGGCAAAGTAGATGGTGCCACATGGATGGATAAAGATTTTTATAGGAAACATGAGAAAGGAACATTTGGATTACTCTCCAGTGAAATGCACAGGATGAATTTCACTAAGAATGTTGAACGAACATTAGTTGAAATGAAACCATCTCACAGAAATCATTATGAGAACCATGGAAGAAGAGAATGGAGAAACTGGCATGGATATTCAGATACTAATGAAATACTGATAAACTCTTGTTCACAAAGTCGAAGTTGTTATTGTCCTAACAATATCAGTAAACTAACAAGAAGGGTGATCATTCAGATGCATTCTCAAGAGGAAAATACAGAAAGACAACAAATGGGAAAAGTGATTAACTTACCTGATACTATAGAGGACCTCCTCAGAATTGGTGGTGAGTAATGCCTGATACTGTTATTTGAAGTTAAAATACTCAAACACATGAATAAACATTGGATTATAATAAGATTTAGAAAGAAACATGGACTATGACCAGATAAAAATAAGATGTAGTTTATTATCCTTAGTTGTAATAATATCTCCCAAAACTTGCAGGTGAGAAGTTTGTGGGACATCATCCTATTAAAGTGATCAACCGAGAGAATGCAGAAATTGATGACATTAGCATAATCCGTGATGGGGACAATCTATATCTAGTAGAAGCATAATAGTAATAGTGAGACTGTCAAAAAGGTTAAGAACTATGGAGGAATAATGGCAAAGACGTTGTTTCTGCACTTAACATGTATACTGCAAGAAGGTTGATGACAAAAATGCAATGATGTGAAAACTTCTCAACTAATCTTGTATAATTAAATTGATAGTTCATGGACTATACTAACTGAGTGATCCAAAACTATCAGAACCATTATATTATTGTTAAATTCAATGCTATATGAGCGTCATGCAATCAATAATTGATGCAACTTTTCACAAAAGTGTGAAGCAAAGTGAATATGGACATGGATAATTGTACGTTGATAAGCAAATACCCTATTAGTAGACTTAAATGCAAAGAGCAATGCAAATGGTATCACCTGCAAAAGAAATTTAAATAAAGGATCCTTCAACCAAAGTTCATATGAAAGGGTTGTATTCAATTGTTTATGTTTTGACTATTAACTTGCAAGCCATAGAGATTAAATGGAGTTAGATTTGACAATTGAATTAAGAGCCTTCACATGAATTTGTTGATAGAACTTGAGTTTTCTCCTAACCGCATGAATTCTAGGAACAAAATAAGAACTCGAATCGAGAAAACATAAGACATGATCTAGTTTCATCAAAAACATGGCATAATATAAAAGCATAAACAAAAGTGACAAGAAACTTGATTGAAGAATCATTCTCTTTGTCTTTTAGTGTTTTCTGGAAGATCCTGAGGAAGAAGAAGAAGCGAAAGCAAAAGGGGAAGATCATCCAAATTTCTTGTCAATGGGAATAAGAAACTATGTCAAGATATGATCCTCTAAACCCTTGGGGACCTCCCCTTATATAGACAACTAGTCTGTTATCAATCCATGGATGATAATGGATAATCCGAAATCCAATAAGCTTAAGTTACATCACTTTAATGGATTCGGTTTGTACTCATGTGCACAACTTATAATTAAGCCCACTAATTAGAGATAATAACGAACAATCTCCCACTTGGACTACTTGTGAGTCGTTTATGAAATGCAAGCAAAACTTTAGTTGATATTAAACTTTATGGGCACAGAATACCCCTATAAATAATCTCGTCCATTAACCTCATTGATATAAGACTAAAGAGGTCATAACTAATATATATGCATATAATAAATCCCAACAATAATCACAATACTAATGTCATTAATGACATAGATCAAGATGTAGATGTGTAGAGTGGAAATTACATGAAATATGATCGGCACATGTCGATTTCCAACTGGTCCTAAGATAACCTCAAAAAAGGTCAGCTCATATTTATAAAATACTTTATGCTAAACTACAATAATAGATCATGATCCAAACTTTATGATTCTAAAAGGAATCTGTATCATATTTACAAACACCAAATGCTAAATAATAGTAGTAAATTATGATATCATAGTCAGAGTATCAAACACACATATAAGTTCTCATTAATGTTTTGAACTTTAAGTACGTATTATAATCAAAATAAAATGTTTATCTTTATTAACATAGAGCAATACAATAAAATAAATATAGACTCCAACTAGATGAATTTTTCATTCATAAGAAGAACTTCCATATCCACAACATGCTCATGAAACACCTTAAGCACCAAGCCCTTGATGAGTGGATCTGCAAACATGGAATCTGTTTTGGTGTACTCTATCATAATCTGGAGAATTTGAACTCTTTCTTTAACCGCCAGAAACTTGATGTCGATGTGCTTGGACTTCGACAAACTGCAGTTGTTCTTGACATACAATTCTGTAACTTTATTATCACAGTTGATTCTTAGTGGTCTGTCAATGCATCTGTAGGGACCGTTGGCCAGCTAGAAGGGGAGTTGAATAGCCCCTGCACAAATAAAGCAAAAACAAACAAACCTTTCTCGACTTATAACTTAAACAAACACTTGCATAAATAAAAGATAAACTGAAAAATAGAGGCACCGAAGTTTTACTTGGTTACAACTGGGGTGATTGTTAATCCAAGGAAGTGGAATGCACTAATATCTCCTTTAGGCGGAGAAGCCTCTTTACAGCAGTGAAAGCTCAGAAAAGAAGAAGCTAAATGAAAATTGAAAGCGTACAAGTGTTGTATCAAGAATTGTTTGTTCTTCTTAGCTTCTTGAACCAAGGCTATATTTATAGCCTTGGTCGGGGCGCCTGGAAGGGTTCCAAGTGTCTGGAAGGGGATAAAACTTTATCCTTTTCGCAATGGATCACGGTCAAATACGATCTGGATAATATCGCATTCCGAGCGCCCGGAATAGGTCCGAGCCCTTTGCCCCGGTGTCGCTCGTCTCGGTCCGGGTCTTCCGCTCCGGTTTCGCTCGCATGGGTGATTTCAGCTATCCGGAATAGGGCTACCCCAAACCCAACTTCCGGTCTTCTCCTCGAGCAAACTTCCGCTTCAGCTTCTCATACCTCGGAATCGTCGCATGCTTCCTTCTAGTTCGCCAGCGTACTCTTCCGCAGCTTCGTCCCTCGGACGCACTGAACCCGTGGGCTCTCTCCCGTGCTGATCTTCTCTCTAGCCGCATCTTTTTCTCCCCGAGCAATCTTCCGCTCCAACTTCTCGTCCCTCAGAAACATCGCACGTTCCTTGTAGTCCGCCGGTGTACTCTTCCATAACACCTCGTTCCTTAGACGCACCGAGCCCGTCGACTCTCTCCCATGCCGTCCTTCTCGCTAGTTGTGTCTTTTGCTCGACTTCTTGTGCTCCTAAGCTCCTGCACACTTAGACACAAGGTTAAACATAACAAGACCTAACTTAAGTTGTTTGATCACATCAAAATAACCTTGGGGTACCAACAATCTCCCCCTTTTTGATGTGAGCAACCCAAGTTAAGATAGGATAAATAACTATAAATTTAAAACAATAATTTTTGCAATAAAGTGCAAAAAGGGAAAAAAATTTAAGCTACCTCCCTCTAGACTAAATTCACCCTTCTCCCCCTTTGATCACATAAAAAGTGGGGTACAAAAAAATCTAAGGATAATGTTTATAAAACTCTGATTTCAAATAATTTTAAAAAATTTTAAAAATAATTTTGATAGCAGTAACAATGTAATAATTTTAAAAATTTTCTAAGTAAAATTTTGTGAAATAATCAATAATTTCCTCAGTTAAACAAAACTTTTAAAAGAATAATTTTTGTAGAAATTTTGGTAAAGTAAATCTAATAAAAAAAAAACTTTAAGAAAAAAAAATTCTAAGTTTTTTTTAAAAAAATTGTGCAACACATAAAATACATTTTGGTAAAGCATAAGTTTATAAAATAACTAAAAAAACTTTAAGTTAAAAATGAGATTTTTTTTAAAAATTAAACAGATTTGCATAGAAAAATTTCAGAATTCCCCCCCAAAAAATTGAATAACTATTCAAAGCATTATCTAATTTCAATTTTAATGTTTTATCAGTTAGTCAATTAAATATTTTATTTTAATATTTGGCTTTCAGGGTGAGGCACTAGGCCTTCTTGGTTATTGGAGCAACAACAACTTTCTAGACAAAGTCTCATAAGGAAATTAAACGTCTAATTTTCTCGCTGAAAGCGCTAAGTCTAATTGATATTTAATTAGGACAAGTCTTTGAAATTTAGTAAAGGTTCCTTCCAACTGGGTTAATAAGAAATTTGTTAAGTATATTTTTTCTTGACAATTTTTTAATTTTCCCTTTGTGATATTTAAATTTCCAATGTAGTTCTTTATAATTTCTAAAATTTGAAGCAGAGAATTTTGAACATGTATGATTTTTCAAATTTTCTACTTCTGTTTTTAATTGATCATTTTCTAGCTTTAATTTATCAAAATCTTCTAATGGACAAGATTTTTCTTGAAATAATTTTAGTTGTTTAATTTCTTTTTCTAATTTGTAACAGTCTTTAGTTAGTAATTTAACAAATTTAAATAACTTGTTAGGTGTGAGAGATCGTACCTGACTTACCTTGTCGATCTCGTTGTCCGTAGCTCCCCCTGAACTGTTGCTTTCTTCTGATATAGCTCCCCCTTCATCGATGCTCTCGATGCTCATTTCGGACGAGATTTCTTCGTTTTCGTCTTCTGGTAGGTACTCGGCTATTAGAGTTGTTCTGGTGATTTCCTTGGTTTCAGATTCTTTTGATGACTTGGTGTCCATCGAGGAGTTGGATTCGGCTTCTTTTGGTTCTTCATGAAGCTTCAAGAACTTTTTCCAAAGTTTTTTTGCACTTTGGTAGTCACCGATTTTATTGAGATCTTCAACCGGTAGTACGCTTAAAAGATGAAATTCAGCCTTACTATTAGCCATGAAGTTGTTGCGCTACTTTTCAGTCCATTGATGTTTCTCAAGTTCTTTTCCCTCTTTGCTTTTGGGCATATTAAAATCATATTTAATTGTTAGTAGAATATTAAAATCAGTTTTAAAATAAACCTCCATTCGACGTCTCCAAAAAGCTATCTCCCCCTTGAATACTGGTGGGTAGATGCTAACTCCGACTATCTTTTTTTGCTTCGATCGACGGTTAGTCCTCCTGAAGCATCCTGACTTTAATACCACTTGTTGGGACCGTTGGTCAGCTAGAAGAGGGGTTGAATAGCCCCTGTACAAATAAAGCAAAAACAAACAAACCTTTCTCGGCTTATAACTTAAACAAACACTTGCATAAAAAAAAGATAAACTGAAAAACAGAGGCACCGAAGTTTTACTTGGTTACAACCGGGGTGGTTGTTAATCCAAGGAAGTGGAATGCACTAATATCTCCTTCAGGCGGAGAGGCCTCTTTACAGCATGAAAGCTCAAAAAAGAAGAAACTAAATGAAAACTGAAAGCGTACAAGTGTTGTATCAAGAATTGCTTGTTCTTCTTAGCTTCTTGGACCAAGGCTATATTTATAGCCTTGGTCGAGGCACCTGGAAGGGTTCCAGTCACCTGGAAGGGGATTAAACTTTATTCCTTTTGTAATGGATCGCGGTCAAACATGATCTGGATAATATCGCATTCCGGACGTCCGGAATAGGTCCCGGCCCTTTGCTCCGGTGTCGCTCACCTCGGTCCGGGTCTTCCGCTCTGGATCTGCTCGCTTGGGTGATTTTGGCCATTCAGAATAGGGCTCACCCGAACCCAACTTCCGATCTTCTCCTCGAGCAAGCTTTCGCTCCGGCTTCTCGTACCTCGGAATCGTCGCATGCTTCCTTCTCGTTCGCCAGCGTACTCTTCCGCAGCTTCGTCCCTCGGACGCACTGAGCCCGTTGGCTCTCTCCTGTGCCAACTTTCTCGCTAGCTGCGTCTTTTGCTCCCCGAGCAATCTTCTGCTCCATCTTCTCGTCCCTTGGAAACATCGCACGTTCCTTCTCGTTCGCCGATGCACTCTTCTGCAACACCTCGTCCCTCAGACGCACCAAGCCCGTCGGCTCTCTCCCGTGCCGCCCTTCTCGCTAGTTGCGTCTTTTGCTCGACTTCTTGTGCTCCTAAGCTCCTGCACACTTAGACACAAGGTTAAACATAACAGGACCTAACTTAACTTGTTTGATCACATCAAAACAACCTTGGAGTACCAACACCATCAACGATCTACAATGCTATGATGAAGTTTTACAGCCAAATCCCATGATTAGATGCTTCATAGCATGCTATCAACTTTGCCTCCATAGTAGAAGTAGCTATTAACGTTTGTTTGACGCTCTTATAAAATATAGCTCCTCCAACCAGCATAAAAGCATAGCCTGAAGTGGACCTCCTTCTATCCAAGTAATGCGCATAGTTTATATACACTTTTATCCATATTTTAACGCACATCTAATTATATTTTTTGATTACATTCTATGCTGTTACACTCTATTTTATCATTATTTCAGCATTATTAGTCCCTTTGTCAGAGATTTTCTCTTTGCTATTTTTCTGATTGACAGGTTGCGATTCAGAGAAGATACAGAGACAAAACATAGCTCGGAGCTTCACCAAGAAGAGGTAAAGGTTGGTTGTGCCACTTGGCACGACCGTGTCTCCCCAGAGTCAGAAGCCAAGCCATGGTCGTGCCCATTGACACAACCATGTCTCCTATATCCAGGAGTGTTGTGCCATCTAAAGCCCAAAAGGGGCACGACCGTGTGGATCTACAAGACCATGCCTCCCATGTTGTGAAGGAGATTTGACATGGCCGTGCCCCATGGCATGACCATGTCTCTCAACGGGTAAATAAGTAGACCTAGTATAAGCCAGTAGGAAGGTGGCCGTATGAATCTACATGATCGTGCCTCCCCTAACCTGAAGAACAAGGACATGACCGTGCCTCTAGGCACGACCGTGCCTTCTTTGGCCCATAATTTCAAGACAAGGCTGTGTCCAGGGACACGACCGTGCTTCCTCAGATCTAAACTCCCGAGACTCGGTCGTGCTAAGTTGGCATGACCATGATACAACCCGTTTCTCACGTGGTCGTGCCTTGCCTATAAGTCGAGAAGTTCTTCTCCCTTTAAGGGGAGGAGAGTTTTCCCTTGGGGAGACTCAAGGGTCAAGATTCATGCTCCATCTATGCCACACTCGACGATCTAAGGCCATTTCCGACGTCTCCATCTTCTCCGGACACAAGGATTGGATCCAAACACTAGGCATCACATGGTTAATCTTTCCTTCTCTCTTCTCTATTGAATTGCTTAGGAAGCTTATAATCTTAATGCCTTTGGATTCAATTGTCCTTGTCATGGAGTAGATCCACTTGTTTCAGGATTAAGGGAGTAATTGTAATGTAAGATTGATGTGAACTCTATGGATTTGCTGATTTCCCTTCTAATGACATGTTTATGCTTTGTATCCATTTGATTAAACATGTGTGTGATGTGTTTGTACCTACTTTCCATGTTTAATTAATTGGACGTATAGATCGCTCACCCTATAGAGGGGATGCCCTAAATTGTATGACCGGGGAGCCCTATGACGGGGGATATACCTTTAACCAAACTTTCAAGAGCATCACCTTAAAAGAGAGGGTAATTCTTTACACGAAAGATCCTAATTAGGTTTAATGTGTTGTTCCTTATTCTGTATTAATAGGTGTATTGTATTATCTAGGATCGTATGACTGGGGAGCCCTATGTGACAAAGGGTAATACTTTAACCAGACATCCTAGGTCATCTCTACTACCTAGGGACATCGGGTAATCAAGGGAGCAACACTTCGACACGACCGTCGTGGGGGAGTATTAGGATTTAGTTAGACTTCATACATAGCATAAGGATAGAGAATAAGAGACGAGTAATTCATAACACATTAATTAACATTACAATAAAACCGAACCCCTAAAACATTCACCTTGACCTATTTTCCTCAAAACTCTCTTTCTCTCTCTTTTACTTTCTCAACTTTAGTTCGTAAGATACCAATATTTCAATCTTCTAACGAGCTAGCTGTGTGAACCCACTAGTGCTCATTAATCACTGTGAGATCGATATTTTATTACTGATGATGTAACTGTGCACTTGCGGTAGCGTAACAAGTTTTTGGCTCTGTTGCCAGGATTGTTTGATATTAGTGACAAACACTTAAGTTAGAGTAGACATTATAAATATTTCTTTTTGCATTCCATTTTCTTTTTGTACATAGTTTGCACTTTTATTTCCTTTAATTTTTACAGGTTTAATTCTTGCAATTTTAATTTCTGTACCTACATTCTTTTATATTCAGAAAATATAAACAAACTTATCTTGAATTGACTTGCTCTTGTATGCGAAGATCTAATTCTACAAGAGAACTGTTACCTATAGACCCTGAGATTAAGTGTGTCAATTTAGGTGGGTTGGGTCGGGTTCGGGGTCGGATTGATTTTTTTTAAACCCAACCCAAACCCAACCCGATCTTGAATTCAATCTGAAACCCCCTAAACCCGAACGCGACCAACTCGACCAACCCGAATCCGACCCGGATAACCCGAAAATATGATCCAAAATGATTTTTTTTGCTATTTTCCCTATAATTATTCACTTTTATCTCAATACTTCATCATTATCATACTGATATTAATATTAATATATATAAAAATATCTTAATTTTTAAAATAAAATTTGATTTAACCCCTAAAAAATCTACTAACCCTATATTTGGGTCAACCCGAACCCAACCCAACCCAACCCAATCCAAAAATTTTCAACCCGAAAATGCTCCAACCCAAACCCAAAAATGTCTAATCCGAACCTGATTTTTTTCGGGTCAACTCGGGCTGGGTCGTCGAGTCCGGTTCATTTTTGACACCCCTACGTGAGATTCAAAGGACCTTTAGAAGAAGGAAAATTCTAAAAGCAACAAGAAGAGTAAGCAAAACAAAACATGGAAAATAAACCTCTCAAAGACTACACAACACCATATGCTCGAGGTCAACAGTGTAATATCACCAGACTGACCATCAGAGCCAACAATTTTGAGATTAAGCTTGCAGTGATCACAATGGTCCAACTATATTAGTTTGGTGGAGGCATACATGAGGACCCGAACCAACACTTGGAGGTTTTCTATTAAATTTGTGGAACAACAAGCATGAATGGAATACCAGCTGATGTAGTAAGACTACTCCTATTTGGTTTTTCTTTGAGAGATAGAGCAAAATTCTAGTCACTTCTTTACTAGCAAATAGTATTACATATTGGGTGCAGTGTGAGCGAGCATTCCTAGATAAATTCTACCCGCCGAGCAAAACAGTACACATGAGAAATTACATTAGTAACTTCAAACATACGGATACAGAATCTCTTTATAAACATGGGATAGATTTAAAAGTATTTGTTAGTGCAGGTAGGTCGATAAGAGGGGGGGGGGGGTGAATTGTCCTGTATGGGAAGTCAGTTTTCACGTACACTTCCATTCGTTTCTTCCAATATGGGAAGTCGTCACCGTTAAAGAGGGGAGGATGTACGGTACTGTATCCCTTATTTTGGGCCATGGACCTTGTACACAAAAGAGAAAAAAAAAAGAAAAAAAGTCCCATGACTAGGTCTTGGATTGGTAGTGTTGGAGAAAAAAAGAAAATAAAGGTGTTTCACTAATTTTAGAAAAACTAATAAAATAATAATAAAAAAAGTATGATAAATTTTGTAAAAAGGGTTATTTCATAAATTCTAACTAATGGTGAAAAAATGACAGTGAATTTTCAAAAAAAATTTAGAGGGAAAAAACAAAAAATGATATATAATTTTTCTTTTAAAAAGGAACCCTCTTTACCTGATTGGTGGTTGCACCAATTCAGAGCAGTACCTATTTGATACTACTTGTAGGATCGGAAAGAATGATAGGGGGGGGGTGTGAATAGCATTCTTCGAAAAATTCAAATTAAATCTAAGTTACGCAGCGAAAAACGGAAGAAAACAAGCAACACTAACACCCTTCGACTACTCCTACTCTAAGACTCGCACTCATTGAGTGCTTTCGTTGGACAATCCACTAATAGTTTTCAAAACATTTTTACAATATAAGTACAAGAACTAAAAAAAATAAGATTACCAACAACAAGAAAAATATGAAAATCTGAGTGGTCGGTTGTCGGAGGAGCTTCACAGCGTCGCAGGAGCTTTTTGGGAGCACCGAGCAAGAAGGAAACTTGTCACAATTATTGTTTTGAAGTTCCGGGTTGAAGGCCTTTAAATAGGCCTATTCCGGGCACTTGGCGCCCCTTTGAGCGCCTGGACCACGTGGCTCAACCAATCGACACACTCCACATCAGTTTTTGGATCAATTTTCGGGTCTGGGCGCTTGGACCAAGTATGGGTGCTTGGACCGAGTCTGGGTGCTCAGATCACCTAGGTGCCTGTGGCTCGACTGGGCCAGCTTGTTCCGGGCGCTCGGACTAGCTCCGGGTGCCCGGAGTCCATTTCTTCAGCAGTCTTCTCCCTGCAAGAAAAGGTTAGTCCGGGCAATCAAAGGTTATATCTACTCTGCAAAACAGAGTTAGCACAACATAGCAGATAGGGTAGTAATTAGATCTTGTCTCCTCGAGACCAGGATCTAGTCAAGATCTTAACTTGGGCTTCCCAAATGGACCTAAGTTGGATTGACGCCTACAATTCCCTTAACGGTGAACGCATCCTCACTAGATCTCTCCTCTAGTTGCTTACCTTCACTTACCAACTACAGTCACTTGACTTGCCTCTGACCCACCAGGTCTTTCCATAAGTTGTCAGGTCCACTGACCCAACTGGACTTTTGTATACTATAAGCCTAGCTATTGTATGAACATCTGTTTTGAAATATTTTGAAATGAGAATCACTTTGGTCAAATATTTGTATTTTATATTTATATATATGTCAATGCAGTTGTCCATTTAATTTATATAGTAGATAATATGATGTGTGGTGCCACACAGAAGATCATGTTATCAGTTCCTTATAAATTATAAATAGTAGCTCACAACCAAGATGAGCTGAGACAAACCATTGGAACCGTTGTAGTGTAATTTGGTATTAGTCTGTCTTGACTATAAAATTACACTAGTACACTATGTATAAATTAAGCAGGATCGTTTGAGGTTGTTTGATTTGTACTGACTACATAAAAGAACAGAACCTCTGTTATTATGGATGTGCGTCCTCTTAATCCCTATATAATAACAAGCACGTATACTTAGTATTTATTTCTTTAACTTATCAATGGGTGAGATTTATTCGTTAAATCAATAGGCCCGATGAGTTGGGAGATAGTATTATTTATATGGTGTGTTGTTGATTATAGAAGGAATCTGTGTCCTAATTATTTAGGTTGATGATGTCCCCTTGAGGAGCTCATATAAACCCTACAGGTGGACTTAGTCCGGCATGATAATAAAGATGAGTGGTACTACTCTTGGAATTAGATGTTAATTAATTGGGTTGTCAGTAACTTAATTAATTAACGGACATATGATATCTTAAACACAGGGAGATTAACGCACTCATGATAAAAAGGATCTCATATTGTAATATGGGATTGGTGCAGTAGTTCAATAATAACCCTTTAGTGGTATGAGTTATTATTGATGGACGTGAGTTGGGTGTTCGGGCCGAACACAGGAAGCCCAAGCCCATTAGGAGGCCTAAACCAATTCCTCCTCTAGGTTTCTGTTGTAGCCTCTATATAAAATCTCGCATCCACCCATCCATAACTTGGTTTTGGTTCAGTTTTTTCTTACCTTCCTAGGGCCGGCGGCAAGGATATAAGAAGGAGTCCCCTAAAAGGTTCAGTTTTTTAGTGGTGCCCCCTAAAACCTAATTTTTCTATAATTCTCTTCTCTCCTCATAAGGGCGGCGGCACACATCCTCCTCCCTCCATGTGCCCGGCGCCCCTCCCCTCCTCCTTGCTTAGGGTCGGCACCCCCTCCTCCTTACTTAGGGCCGGTGCCCCTTCTCCCTTGGTGGGCGGCGACTTGAAGAAGAGGAAGAAGCGAAAGAGAAGGAAGAAGATTAGAAGGTGCCCCATCCTCCTTATTGTTAGAGTGTATACTAAAAGCCTAACTTTTTATATAAATATTTATTTAGAAATAAGAATTACATTGGTCAAATGTCTATATTTATATGCTAAGTGTAGTTGTTCAATTAATTTATATTGTAGACAACATGGTGTGTGGTGTCACACACAGAAGATCATGTTATCGATTCTTTATAAATTATAAACAATAGCTCAAGACTAAAATGGAAAGGAACAAACCATTGGAATAGTCGTAGTGTAATTTGGTATTAGTTTATCTTAACTATAAAATTACACTAGTACACTCTGAGTGTATTGAGCAGGACCATTTAAGGTAAGTTCTTTTTATACTGACTTAATAAAAGAACAAGACCTTAGTTATTATAGAAGTGTGTGCTCTTAATCCTAATATAATAACAAACACATATATTTAGTATTTATTTCTTTGACTTATCAAAGGGTGAGATTTAACTCGATAAATCAATATGCTCGATAAGTTGGGAAATGATATTACTTATAGTGTGTGTTGTTGATTATAGAAGGAAACTGTGTCCTAGTAATCTAGGATGATAATGTCCCCAAGAGGAGCTTATAAGGATTGTCATGTTAAACCCTGCAGGTGGACTTAGTCCGACACGACAATGAGGTTGAGTGGTACTACTCTTGGACTAAGATATTAATTAAAATGAGTTGTTAGTAACTCAATTAATTAGTGGACATTTGACATCTTAAACACAGGGAGACTAACACACTCATAATAAGAAGGAGCCCAAAAAGTAATTTGAGATTGGTGCGGTAGTTCAATAATAATTCTTTAGTGGTATGAATTACAATTGATGAAATTAAGTTGGGTGTTCGGGGCGAACATGGGAAGCTTAATTTCATCGGGAGATCAAAACCAATTCCTCCTCTCGGTCGCTATCGTAGCCTCTTATTTATAAAGTATTATACCTACCTATACCCACCTTTATACCCATCCTAAGGTGGCCAGCCAAGCAAGCTTGGGTCGGCCAAGCAAATAGGATAAGCCAAGTTGTGTGGTCGGCCCTAGCTTGAACCCAAGCTTGGTGTGGCCGACCACATCAAATTAAAAGGATTTTATTTTATTTAAAATTTTTCTTATGTGGATTTCATGGTTTTAAAAGAGAGTTTAAAATTTAAATCTTTTTTTTATAACTTTCTACAAAAAGATTTGACATCTTTCCTTATTTGTAGATTGAAAAGATGATTTTAATTTTGAGAAAAACTTTCCTTTTTTGTAACCATGTTCATGATTTAAAAATAAATTTTTAAAATTAAATATTTCCTTTTATAAGTTTCTACAAAAGATTAAGAAAAGATTTGATATCTTTCCTTATTAGTAGATTGATAGGAAGATTTTAATTTTAGAGAAAACTTTCCTTTTTGGAAATCATCCACATATTTTAATAGAGAGATTTTAATTTATAAAATTTCCTTTTATAACCAACCATGAAGGGAAAAATTATTAGAGAAATTTTTATTGAAAATTTTTTGAAAACAAATTAGGAAGTTTTAATTCTTATGTTAAAACTTTCCTTGCTTGGAGCTATGAGGTGGCCGACCATATGAATTTAAGAAAAGGAAATTGGTTTTAATTAATTAAATTTTCCTTTTCATGGCAAAGAAAATAAGGAAGTTTTTATTTAAATTTTCCTTATTTGCCAAGACCAAGGATTATAAAAGAGGGGGTAGGGTGCCTTCATGAAACACAACTATATTCTATTTTCCTCCCTCTCTTCCTTGGTGGTGGCCGGCCATAGCTCCTTTGCTTCTCCTCTTCTCTCCTTTTTGGTGGCTGGCGGCATCATCCTTTGTTGCTTTGTGGTGGTGGCCGGATCTTGCTTGGAGAAGAAGAAGAGAAAGGAGGCTTTGTTTCTAGCATCCCTTGGAGCTTGGTGGTGGTGGCCGAAACTCTTCATCTCAAGGAGAGGAGCTTGGCCGAAACTTGTAAGGAGGAAGAGGTTCTCATCTTGGTAGATCGTTGCCCACACAACGTCCGAGATTAGAAGAGGAATACGGTAGAAGATCAAGAGGTTGTTGCTTATAAAGAAATGTATAACTAGTAATTATTTTCTGTATCATACTAGTTTTTCTTTGTATGAATTCCAAACACAAGAGACATATAATTCTAGGTTTCAAATTTGTGATTCAAGTTTGTATTTTTTTTATTTTTTAAATTTGTGATTCGATTGTTCTTTTTGGTTATACCTAGGGTTATATAAGGAAATTAAATATTAGATTTCATTGAAAGACTTTGTCTAGGAAGTGGTGGTTGCTCCCATATCCAAGAAGGCCTAGTGTATCGCCATGTTTAACCTGAAAGCCGATTTCTGAAATTAATATTTAATTGAATTTATAACATAGGTGGATTTGGATCAATAATGTTAAGCATCGTTTGCGATCCAAGTCTAAACCATTTAGAACAGATAAGTTAAATTTGGAATCAATAATGTTAAGTTCCGTTTACGATTCCGAATTTAATTTCTAAAGAACACAATAGGTTGTTAGGAAAGGTTCGACACTTGTACAAAATTTTTGTACAGTGGAGCCGGTACGATCTTCCTAGGACCAACCAACAATTGGTATCAGAGCTAGGGTTTGCCTCTGTGTGTTTGGTTTTCAGTTTAATTATGCACATGTCATACATAATTTAGGCAGGATAATAGTAGGATGTGCTAACTTTGTGGTTGCAGACTCCAACTATTATGGCTTATAGATATTATGTATGATTGGACCCTTAGACATGTCAAGGGCATTTTATTGTGTGTGCATGATTGTAATATTAAATATAGCAGAAGCTGTATTAGTTATTAGGATTTTACATTTATGTTCGATCTAGGCTTGATATACATTTCCTTGTGGAATATAGGATAGATGTATGTAAAATTTTATTTTTTCTGTTGCGGATCGTATCCTTGCGAGGTGTGGTGCTATTGGAGGACCAGAGACGCAGCGGAAAAGGAAGCTCGATGGACCCGACGGCATGAACCCTAGGGCTGGCAGCACGCGAAGGACAGTGATGGAAAATGCCATAATAGTTGGAAAATTAATTTTCATATTTATTTCTTTTATTTACTGTGATGTGTGCTTGCTAGGTTAAAATTCCTCACCTTAAATAACTAAGTGGGAGAGAGATTTTTAAATAAATTCCACGATCTCCATTACTGGTTTGTAAGTGATGCAATAAGCTTGTCTGTTGGCTCTGAGTGCCTCCCTCTACAACGGATGGGTTTGTTGTGGATCACTAGATCAAACTTCCTTTATGGATGGTTATAGGAAATTATTTATGAGCGTGTGATCTTCTTCAACTGAAGGGGCACAATCCTATTTAATGGACTAAGTATCAAGTAATTGTATACACTTAGACGCATTCAATAGTATCCTCCCCAACGGAGTCACTGCTATTGTTTTGCGTGACCAAAGGAAAACCAATTATTAATTTTATTTGTCATAAAGTTAGGATGACAAGATAATAAAATTAATGGGTAAAACCTCCTCTTACAAATGTTGAATTTGTATACGTCCACACTATCGTGGCATACAAAATTCACGGTGTTTGAGGTGTTGGTGAATTTAAATGATATTATTTTGAGGAATCAATATTATTTTAAATTCAAAGTTTTGACCAAATATTTGATCAAAGACAGACCAACTATTAATTTTCTTTGTCATAAAGTTAGGTTGATGAGATAATAAAATTAATGGATAAAATCTTCTCTTAAAAATTGAATTTGTATACGTCCACACTAACGTGACATACAAAATTCATGGGGATTTTGAGGTGTTGGTCTTGACCAAATATTTTTGTGATTCTTAAGATTTCAAATGTTAGTCAATCCCCTAGCTGTTATACTATAGAATAGACTTAGTAGTCCCAATTATAATTGGAAACAAAACTTGGACTCTAAGGTGGACTGTCCTCTAAAAATAAGAACAATAAAAGTGTATTTTATTCATTAGTTGTTGAAACATGTTTAGTGGTGTTATCTACCGGTACCTGGTGTATAGATACAGGAGCCACTGATCATGTGTGCAATTCATTGCAGGGGTTCCAGAAAACCTGGCAACTATATGAAAGGGAAAACACCGTCTATATGGGTACTGCTGCAAAAGTAGCAGCTGTTGCAGTGGGAGATGTTTATCCTCTGATAGGAATAAAACATGTATTTTGAGAAATTGTCTTTACATACCAAGTTTAGAAAGAACTTGAATTCAATTTCTAAACTATATCAAAGAACTTGATATTCTATCCCTTTTGATAACAAAGTTGTTATCAAGAATAATAGGGAAGTTATCTGTTCTGGTACGTTGGTTGACAATTTATAATCCAATAACTCCCACGATGCAACAAATGGAAATTAATAACACATCTTCTAACTCTAATAAGAGAAAGCAACCTTCGAAAATGAACAAATCATATCTTTACCATCTAAGGCTAGGTCATATTGACTTGAGTAGGATTCAAAGGATAATAGCCAATGAACCTTTGGGTTCATTGATGGTGGAAAACTTTCCAACCTTCGAGTCTTACTTGGAAGAAAAAATTACCAAGAGGTTTTTTTTTTAAGTCTAAGGGGTATAGAGCCAAAGATGTATTGGAATTGGTTCATTCTGATTTGTGTGGACCTATGACTATCCAAGCAAGAGGTGGTTCCAAATATTTCGTCTATTTTATAGATGACTATTCGAGATACGGGTACATTTACTCAATGCGCTGTAAGTCTAAGTACTTTGATAAGTTCAAAGAGTGCAAGGCTGATGCGGAGAAACGTCAAGGTAAAAGTATCAAGACACCGCGGTGAGATCGTAGTGGCGAGTACCTCTTAGGAGAGTTTAGGAGACACTTATCAGAAGTCGGGATTAAATCCCAACTAACTGCACCTGGTACACCCCAACAGAATGGTGTGGCAGAAAGAAGGTATAGGACTCTTATGGAAATAATTAGATCGATGATGAGTTATTCAGAATTGCCAAATTCATTTTGAGGATATACTCTGGAAACGGAAGTGAACATAGTACCTTCTAAATCAGAACCCTCTACTCCTATAGAATTGTAGAACGGGCGTAAGCTTAGTCTAAAGCATATTTGGATTTGAGGTAGTCCAACACATGTGCTGAAGGGAGACACTGATAAGTTGGAATTAAGAACAAGAGTTCACTTGTTTATGGGTTATCCTAGAGAAACGAAAGGAGGTTTATAGTCCTAAAAATCAGTAGGTCATTGTTAGCACCAATGCTCGATTTTTAGAAGAGGACTATGTAATGAACCACATGCCCATAAGTAAATTTTTTCTTAAGGAAATAATAAAGGACATGTCTAATCTAGTACTAACTATACAAGATAAAATATTACAAGAAACTGCAACACGTATCACAAAATGATACACAATTGCACAATGTGTCTCGTCGTAGTGGGAGGGTTGTTAGGCAACCTGAAAGATTCATGTTTTGGGAGAGTCTTTGGACTTGATCACTGGTGAACATGAACCTGATCCCCGGACATATGATGAAGCACTCCAAGATAAAGATGCAGCATCTTGGCAAAGAGCAATGAATACTAAATTAGAATATATGTATTCTAATAAAGTTTAGGAGCTTGTAGAATCACCAAATGGTGTAAAAGCTATTTGGTCTACAATAGAAAAAGAAGGACAGATGGGAAGGTGAAAACTTTCAAAGCAAGGCTTGTTGGAAAAGAGTATCGATTATGAGGAAACATTTTCACCGATAGCCATGCTTAAGTCTATCCGGATACTCTTATCTATTGTTGCTCATATGGATTATGAGATTTGACAAGTGGATGTCAAGATAGCTTTCCTTAATGGAAGTCTTAAAGAAAGCATCCATATAAAGCAACTAGTAGGGTTCATTGCAAAGGGAAAAGAGCATCTAGTATGTAAGCTCAATCAATCTATTTATGGACTGAAGCAAAGCTTCAAGGTCTTGGAACATCCGGTTTAATGAAGTAATCCAGACCTATGGATTTATTCAGTGTCTGGATAAGTCTTGCGTATACAAGAAGTGTGATGAAAACGTGGTGATATTTCTTGTACTATACGTAGATGATATTTTTGGTAGTTGGAAACAATATCAAAGTGTTGTCAGAAGTAAGGGTATGGTTGTCCAAGCAATTCGATATGAAGGACTTGGGAGAATGCGCACATATTCTCGGGATCAAAGGGATCACAAGAAAAGAGTGTTATACTTATCCCGAGCTTCATACTATCCTAGCTCGTTTTAGCATGCAAGACTCCATGAAAATTTTTCTACCTTTTGGGCATGGAGAATCTTTATCTAAAGAGATGTCTCCAAAGACATCCAAATAGATAGAGGACATGAAGGCAGTTCCTTATGCTTCGGCTATCGGAAGCCTAATGTATGTAATGCTGTATACGAGACTGGATATCTATTTTACCCAGGGCATAGTTAGCAGATATTGTAAAATATCGGGAAAATGGGGAATAATGATAAGGGAATTTTCCAGAATTTTTGGAGATTTTTTGGGAATTTTTGGGAGCTCGTATGGACGAGTTTTCGGGGATAAAAGTGGGCCCGGAAAAGCCTGTTTAGGTTTCCCTGTTTTAGTGAGGAAAAGTTGATTTTTCTTTATATATTTTCTTTTCTCATTTTATTTCCTCCGTTTCTTTCTCCCCGACGCCGTGCCCTTACCCATGCCCGATGGTTTTCTTCTCCAAAATCGGCGACGCGATCCTTTCTTCATCCTGTCTTCTTCCGGATCTCTGCCCTATAGCTTCTACTCCGATTTCCTCTCCTCTGGCTGACGCGACGCCAACCCTTGATCCACCTCCGCCGGCCACCAGATCCGACCAGTGCTGCCGACGCCGGGTGCCGCTTCTCCTCAGTCCTAGAGCTGACCTCTCCTTCTCTTCCTTTCCGATGTCGCACCGGACGGCGCCACCACTTGAGGCCGAAGGGAGCAACGCTGACACTGCCTGGCACCGCTTCTCTACATTTGCCGACCTTACAGCATGCCCTAGATCGTCGGCGCCGATTGGGGCTCAGGACATAGAGGTGAGGATCCGGTCCTGGACTAGGAGGGAAGTGACGGGTTAATTCTTCCTTTGCTGGTTCTTCTAATCAGATCTTGGATTTCCTTTCTTGTTGCGGTTTAGGTCAAGTTGAGCCAGGAGAATTAAGTGTTGTGGTGTTTTTGGGATTTGACAGCCATTCATTTCAGCCACCTGAGTCCAGCAGCCACAAACTTTGCAGTGGATCAATGATCCTCCTCTGATTTGTGAATCTCTTGTGTTGACTCTCTAGCTTGCGGATCCAAGCAGGGAAGTGGCTGCAGCACCTTCTATTTGGTCTCTAGTAAAGGGGAAAGTTGCCAGCACAGAATTGGGATTTGGCCACAGGATTCTGGCTACCATATCACTGAATGCCTAGTTGTTTCCATGATATCCATCTTTGATCCGGTTGATATCAGTGTGGTTCAGTGAGGTAAGATTAGGTTGTTGCATGATTTGTGATCCCACTTATTGAATTCAACTTGGTCTGATCAGTGGGAAGGATTTCAGCAGGAATTGTGTACTGTGGGGAGTTCATGGTTTTGGTAGCAAACCCTACAGCATTTTCTTGTTCCAGCAGCAAAAGCACAGCTATATATTGAGGACTGTAATTCAAGATGGGCGTCTCGACATCGAATTGGTTCGATTCGATCTATATCGGAGGCGGGTACCTCTTGACTTATCTTTTATGATATTGTCAATTGGATATGCATAGTATTTTATAGCTACAAGCAATGATCATGTTTGCCTTTGGTATGTCACTGTTTGTTACCCATAGCATGTTCTGTTGGGCGTTTGTTATGTATCCATGTTTACGTTTCATGATTATTGCCATGAGTACCTTAGTCCCTAGAGTAAGTGACATACCATGCTTTACTGAGGTTAGGACTAGGTTCTAGATTTTATTTTCTGGCATGTGTATCTAGATTATCTGATACCTAGGTTTTTTATACCATACCTGACCTGTGTACCTTAGATCCTCAGATCTGACCATCGATACTGTGGTACCCATTTTATATATGTATGGATATTACTATACTGATCAGGATATTGCCATGCTTAGTGTCATGCATCATGATTGCATGCTGAGCGATAGTCGACTCCATTATTGTGAGCATATCGCCAGTTACATGAATCTGTACACACCACCACTCATGGGTTAGTGGTATATCAAACAGGTATGTGGCGGTTCTGCTGTTTGGCTCCGTTGGTCTGAGGACTCAGCGTGGTAGCCGGCAGACAATTCTGCTATGTTTGGCTCCGTTGGTTTAGTGTAGCAGCGTGGTAGCCGGCAGGCAGTTGGACTTTGTTTGGCTCCGTTGGTCCGCTCATGGGTAGTGTGACACAGCGTGGTAGCCGGCAGAGATTTCCTCCCCGTCACTGTGTACCAGGAGATGAGAGCATTGAGCTCCCCCATTTATGATTTGGGGTAGGAGGATAGGTGTACTCTGACAGCATCCCGTCCACTCGGTCACTCATCAGGGGTAGTGATGTCAGAGTGCACGGTTGTTACAACCCTACCCACTCGGTCTCACCATTGTGTGTGAGATGGCTGACTGGCGTCAGGGGTGACCATGTTATTGGCATCATATGCATTGATGCATTTATTACTTGTGTTTGCTGCATTTATTTGCTGCATTTGGTTGGATGCATATGTTTGACATGCATATAGGATTTATGACACTCTCAAGTTGACGACCCTTTTGTTCTGGATAGGAGTTCCTGGTGAGTACAGCTTCCTCAGTTACCTTTCAGTTTTGCATTTTTTCCTATATATGATTAGGAAGCTGTATTTCATGTTTATTGCTGTTAGATATATCTTACTAGGCATGTCTATTGGTATTCGCTGAGTTGTTGAACTCACCCCCGTGGAAACTATCCTTTCAGGTACCAGGTTGTTATGGAGTCGCTTGGAGTATCCTGTTTGCCGGTTCCCACGTCACATCAGAAGACATGTCTCCGCCTTTTTCTTTTGTTTATTTTATCTTGGTATATGACATGTGTGTATTTGGCTTTGTGTGTTTCGGTTTTGTTCCTGTTGTGTTGTTGTGTGGTGTAAGCCTAGCCGGCTAGCAGTGTTTTGTTTTGTTTTGTATGGGCTTGTCTTTATGTTTTTTCGTTGTGTTGGTTTTGATTTCAGCCGAGTGGGCTGATAAAAATATATATAACTGCATGGTTGTTGTTATATTTGTCCAGCCGTGTAGGCTGAGATTATTAACTGCGTGGTTATGTATATATTCCAGCCGCATGTGGCTGATATATATTGTGTCTATAGAAATGCTTCAGATTGTCAGCCGTACAGGGGAGGTGCTGCCGAAATTTTCTTCGATCAGGGACTCCCCCGGGGCGTGACAGATATCGAAGTAACCCAGGACCGGGACATTAGACTGTCGTAAAGCATATATTAAAGTACCTTAGAGGGACTAGAGATTATATGCTAGTTTACAAGGCAGATAATTTGATCCCTGTGGGTTACACGGATTTTGATTTCCAATCAGATAGGGACAATAGTAAGTTGACCTCGGGGTTTTGTGTTTACTTTAGGAGGTAAAGCCATAACAATAGAGGAGTGTTAAGCATAGATGTTTTTAGAACTCCACCATAGAAGCTGAGTATGTGGCAGCCTCTAAGGCAACCATAGAAGCTAAATGGTTCAGAAACTTCATGATGAACTTAGATATGATTTCTGGTTTATCCAAGAATTATTATAATTTATTGTAATAATAGTAGTGCAGTAGCAAACTTGAAGAAACCATAAGTCCATAAGGTAAGTAAACACAATAGAGCGCAAGTACCACCCAATACGAGACATCATATAACGAAGAGAAGTTGTTGCTGCCTAGATTGAATCAGATGATAACCTGAGAGATCCTTTCACTAAGGCCCTTAAGGCAAGAGCTTTTGATGGGCATGTTAAAGAGTTGGGAATCAGATGTATGGAAGGGTATATGACAGTATAGTCTTTTAGTATAAGTGGGAGATTGTTAGAATGCATACTAAAAGCCTAGTTTTTTGTATAAATATTTATTTAGAAATAAGAATCACATTGGTCAAATGTCTACATTTATATGCTAAGTGTAGTTGTTCAATTAATTTATATTGTAGAAAACATGGTGTGTGGTGTCACACATAGAAGATCATGTTATCGGTTCTTTATAAATTATAAACAGTAGCTTACGACTAAAATGGAAAGGAACAAACCATTGAATAGTCGTAGTATAATTTGGTATTAGTTTATCTTAACTATAAAATTACACCAGTACACTCTGAGTGTATTGAGCATGACCATTTAAGGTAAGTTCTTTTTATACTGACTTAATAAAAGAACAAGACCTTAGTTATTATGGAAGTGTGTGCTCTTAATCCTAATATAATAGCACGCACATATATTTAGTATTTATTTATTTGACTTATCAAAGGGTGAGATTTAACTCGATAAATCAATATGCCCGATAAGTTGGGAAATGATATTACTTATAGTGTGTGTTGTTGATTATAGAAGGAAACTGTGTCCTAGTAATCTAGGATGATAATGTCCCCAAGAGGAGCTTATAAGGATTGTCATGTTAAACCCTGCAGGTGGACTTAGTCCGACACGACAATGAGGTTGAGTGGTACTACTCTTGGACTAAGATATTAATTAAAATGAGTTGTTAGTAACTCAATTAATTAGTGGACATTTGACATCTTAAACATAGGGAGACTAACACACTCATAATAAGAAGGAGCCCAAAAAGTAATTTGGGATTGGTGCGGTAGTTCAATAATAATTCTTTAGTGGTATGAATTACTATTGATGAAATTAAGTTGGGTGTTCGGGGCGAACACGGGAAGCTTAATTTCATCGGAAGACCAAAACCAATTCCTCCTCTCGGTCTCTATCATAGCCTCTTATCTATAAAGTATTATACCCACCTATACCGACCTTTTTACCCATCCTGTAACGCCCGAAAATTTTCAAATCAATTTTAGAAATATTTTATGATTTTTCTAGAATTTTAGGATATTTTTACAGAATTTTTAAAGTAGCGGAAGTAGCAAAAACAAATGGAAGAGAAAATAGCCTACGCGGGAATTGAACCCGAGACCTATGAGGCCCTATGTCTTATAGATAGCTTTAGTAACCAAGTGAACCCAGCAGGGCCGTGCTGAAAGAAGAGGGACCAATTATATTTATATTTAAGTTGGCCGAATTAAGCACTTAATATAAATAGGAGACTTAAGTGGGGATTGATTAATTTTAGTCGTTAAATCCTTTCCCTCAAACCCTCACCGCCGAACCCTCTTCTCTCCCTCATCCTCTCAGCGCCCAAGTCAAGGAAGACTAGGGTTCCGTTCCAAGGGTTCCAAGAACACTTTCCGGCGACGATTCCGGCACGAGGACGCTCCTCTCCGAGAGAAGAGCACGTAGACGCGGGTAGATCGACGAAAGGATATTCTCCACCGGAAAACTAGCGACTAGATTCGTAAGAAAACTAGCGCAGGAGGTAAGGAACCCCTCACCTGCAGTATAAGTAGTTCTCGTGTGATTTCATGCTTTAGTTTAGTAGTATATGGATTCTTGGCACATAGGGTGTGCAATAGCGCTCACCAAGTGCTCGATGGTATGTTTAGCACATTTAAAATGCAACTTAGGCATTTTAATAGCTCAATAAATGCAATAGAAGCATTTTTACAGCATGTTCAGTTTTATTACAACTTATATGGGACTACGGTCCAATGGGTGGGCTCCCACAGTCGCCTCTAGGTTCAGATAACCTAGCTCTAGGTTCAGACAACCTAGAAATAGCAAAATAAGAAATTTAGCTATAACCAGTATTTTATTTTAGCAGTGGCACTGTACTGGACTAGATGTCCATTGGGTTGGGCTCTCACAGTCGTCCCTAGGTTTAGATAACCTAGTAAACCCTACTAAATTTGGGATTTGCAAACCCGGGTCTAGTTAGGGATGCGCGCATAGCAAGTACAGTTGCCGGGCCCAAACAGCAGCATGATTATTATTTTCATCTATCTATGATAAATAGTTTTCAAAACTCACAAATCAGTTGTGTATACAGTTTAAATTCAGTTCTAGCTTAGTTTTAGTTTCAGCTCAATTCATGCTTTAGCTTAGCTCTTTCTTATTGATACATGTGATAGTTCTATGATCAGTTTTGATTCTATATTTTGTATGATAGTATGCCATGCCATGCTTTAACATGTTCAGCATAGATTTCAATAGCATGTTTTAAAAACATAAATTGCATCGTATGCATGTTTTAGTGAGGTAGATGGTTTTTTACTAAGCTCTCAAGCTTACAGATACTCTTTTCCTTATACCGCAGATAAAGGTAAAGGAAAGATGGACTAGTGGAGGCTGGAGGATAATGCAACGAAGATGTGTGTGTGAAAAAGGAGTTTGGAATGAAGATCTTAGGGATTTAGCAAGTCTAACTATTAGAACCTTGTTGCTTTTAGTTTTCGCATTTCAGTTTGCTTAAAAGTCATGAACTAGTGAAATATGCACCATGCCATGTTTAGAATGCTAGTTAATTGTTGTTAGAATGCATTTCAGTTAGTTTAGAGTTGGTATATGAGATTTCTGCTCGAACCAGAGCTGAAATCAGGTTCTGATATGAAATCAGAAACCTCGATCGATCAACCGATCGATTGGAGGCTTCTCGATCGATCAGCTGATCGATTGGGCAGCTTATCCCGCGAACAGAATGCGTTTGGATTGATCAGTCGATCAATCCAGCCGGGTTTCGTCGCGAATAGAAGGTTTGTGGATCGATCAGTCGATCGATCCGAGTTGAACCCGCGTACAGCGCGTCGTCGAATCGATCACTGGATCGATTGGACATACTGGATCGATCAGCCGATCGATCCAGACGTTAGTTCCCGCGTACAGTAGGGTCCTGAATCGATCACTGGATCGATTGCCCAACTGGGATCGATCAGCCGATCGATCCAAATTAGTCTCCGTGCACAGTAGCACGCTGGATTGATCCGTGGATCGATCAAAGGCCTAGTACTAGCTGAAAACACTTTAGTTCAGCTCCAGATGACAGCAAGGACCTAGAACACCCCTTCTAGCATAGCCACAGCAATTCAAGGGGTAGTTTAAACATTAAGTTCAGATAGTATAGCGATTAACAGAAGCATATTCATTAGTTCCGTAAAATTTTCATCAGATCAGCTTTCCACACATGAATTTGACAGCATAATGTAACGATCGGCCTCACAGCCTAGTTAGTAGAAGGCGGGTCGTTACAGAGTAGTATCAGAGCAGAAAGTTCCATACTTCCTACACACACATCAGCATTGAACCTGCAGCTTCCAAGTAAGAATACCTCTCACTTTGTTATGTTTATTGCTTTCATGTTTGTAGATAACTAAAGTATGCTTATCTGTGATAGTAACTAACATGATAGTATTAGCTATGTAAACATGACGCTTTAGTTATGTATGTCCTTTGTTCCTTTAAAAATGACACGAGAATGCCCAGCTAGAAGGGCACCAGCTACTGAGCCCCAGCATGAGGCAGGCAGTTCAGTGCCTCCCCCAGACCTTACAGCAGTAGTGGCTCAGTTACAGAAACAGTTAGAAGAACAGCAACAGGAGATAGCCACCTTAAACCAAACATAGCAACCCCAGTAGTTATTGAGGTTCCACCAGTCCAGCCTACAGTACCAGTAGCCGCAGTAGCAGAGGCAAAGAGAGAAGCCTATCTGATCTAGTGGCAGAGAGTCAAGCCCGAGAACTTCTCAGGCACCAGTGAACCATGGGATGCCCAAACCTGGTTCAAAACACTGGAGAGTACGATGGAGCTTTTGGACTGGCCAGAGCATGAAAAAGTGAAGTGCGCCTCCTTCTGCTTGACAGGAGATGCACGTATGTGGTGGGAGAGAATTAGAGCGAAGCGCCCAGTGAACCAGATGACATGGGCTGACTTCGAGAAAGAATTCTTCGAGGAGTTCTTTCATATGCGGATCACAAACCGCCACTACGACGAGTTCACTGAGTTTCGTCAGGGCAACCTATCAGTTGAGGAAGCCGTGAAGAAATTCAATAGACTTGCTCGTCTATGCCCCGAACTAGTCAGCACAGAAAAAGAACGAGTCCGGTTGATGCTCAAGATGCTGAGGCCGGAAATAGCAATGAACGTGGCTGGCGGCGTTCATAGGCCACAAACCACCGAGGAACTAGTCAGCAGTGCTCTGACCACCGAGCACTATCAGAACAGTATCAAGCAGAAGAAGCAAGTCCTCTCAGAGTCCAAATGGCAAGGAGGCTCAGGTACTCAGAAACAACAGGGCCACAGCTCTAACTGGAAAGGGAACTCCTGCAACAAGCGCAAACCAGGGAGTTACCCAAAGGGAGGACCAGCCAGCAAACAGCCTAGTTATCCCAAATGTGCTACTTGTGGGAAATTTCACCCAGGAGTTTGTCGCAAGGGCACACGAGGATGCTTTGAATGTGGACAGGAAGGGCATATGGCTAAGCAATGCCCGAACAAGATAAGTCTTCCTCAACCACAGCCGATACAGTATGGAGGCCAGCCAGCACAGCTACATCAGATGCAGGCCGCTTTAGATGGTCCACATATCAGCCAGGGTAGACTAGAAGCCCCTCCAGCTATGACAAATTCGAGGATTTACTCCTTAACCAGAGAAGACATAGCGAATGCCTCGACAGTTGTTACAGGTCAGATTAGTATTTTACAGCAAAGTGCAATTGTCTTATTCAATACTGGGGCAACCCATTCTTATATATCCAGGGCATTCGCCGAAAAGTTAGCAGTACCCCCAGAGGTATTCAGTGGGCAGTTTTTGACGACGCTACCTTCGGGAGAAATTATGGCATCTACGCACTGGCTTAGAGCAGTGCCAGTCATTATAGCAGACAGAGAGCTGTTTGGCGATCTGATAGTGCATGGGAATGGACTTCCTGATCAAGTACGGTGCTTCCATAGAGTGCCGTAAACAGAAAGTTATATTCCAACCCGAAGCAGGAGTGCAGTTTGAGTACAGAGGAGAGCCCAAGAGAAAGGCCAAGAAGTTTCTCTCGGCTCTAAAAGCACAAAAATTAATGGATTCAGGATGTACAGGATTTTTAGCGCATGTAGTCAATGCCAGTCAGGACAAGGGCCAACAGCTAGCAGAGGTCCGAGTCGTATGTGACTACCCAGTAATTTTCCCTGAGGAGTTACCAGGCCTAGCACCAGACAGGGAGATTGAATCCGAGATAGAACTCATTCCCGGTACAAATCCTATCTCCAAAGCACCCTATGGCATGGCCCCAGCAGAACTGAAGGAACTTCAGGAGCAATTACAGGAGCTGCTTGACAAAGGTTTCATACGTCCTAGTCACTCACCATGGGGAGCGCCTGTATTGTTCGTGAAGAAGAAGGACGGGAGCATGCGCCTGTGCATAGACTACCGGGCACTGAACCAAGTCACCATCAAGAACAGGTATCCTCTTCCCAGAATAGATGACTTGTTCGATCAGCTAAAGGGAGCAGCAGTGTTCTCTAAGATAGACCTCAGATCAGGTTATCATCAGGTGAAAGTTAAAGAAGGGGATATACCCAAGACATCATTCAGGACTAGATACGGACATTACGAGTTCGTAGTCATGCCCTTTGGCGTGACAAATGCTCCAGCTACTTTCATGGACCTCATGAACAGAGTATTCAGGGACTACCTAGATAGATTTGTTATTGTGTTTATCGATGACATTCTTATCTATTCAGGACTCAGGAAGAACACGCAGAGCACCTGAGAATAGTGTTGCAGACCCTTCAGCAGAACCAGTTGTACGCCAAGTTCACAAAATGTGAATTTTGGTTAGATCAGGTGTCCTTCCTGGGTCACATCATCTCAAAGGATGGTATCATGGTAGACCCCAGCAAAATAGAAGCCGTGAGTAACTAGAAAAGACCCAAGAACGCCAGCGAGATCAGGAGTTTTTTGGGACTAGCATGTTATTACAGAAAGTTTGTAGAGGATTTCTCCAGAATAGCCTCCCCACTGACAGCTCTTACCAGGAAGAACAGAAAATTTCAGTGGATAGAGGACTGCGAGAACAGCTTCAGCGAGTTAAAGAGGAGATTGACCAGTGCTCCCATTTTGACTCTACCAGAAAACACAGACAGCTTTGATATTTATAGTGATGCCTCTAAGTTGGGACTAGGAGCAGTACTGATGCAAAATGGCAAGGTGATCGCCTATGCCTCCAGACAACTCAAGGAATATGAGAAGAATTACCCTACTCATGACCTTGAGCTTGCAGTAGTGGTGTTCGCTCTCAAAATTTGGAGACATTACTTGTATGGAGCTCAGTGTAGAGTATATACAGATCATCAGAGTCTGAAGTACTTCTTCACTTAGAAGGATCTGAATATGCGACAGCGTAGATGACTTGAGCTAGTCAAAGATTATAACATAGATATCCTCTACCACCCAGGAAAAGCCAATAAGGTGGTAGACGCACTTAGCAGGGAGTCTGATGCTACCTTACTATCCCTAGCAGCCATGTCACCGCCCCTATAGAAAGAGATTACAAATTTTGGTCTCGAACTTATAGTAGGACAGCTCTCTACTATGACATTAGCATCTAACCTGCTTGGTGACATTCAGACAGCTCAGGAGCAGGATCCTGAAATTCAGAAAATCAAGCAAGGGTTACCAGAATCAGAAAGTAGAGAATTCAGAGTGTCTGATAGTGGGGTATTATACTTCGGTGACAGACTCTGTGTTCCCGATCAGGAGAAACTAAAGAGGAAGATTTTAGATGAGGCTCACAGGACTCCTTATGCGATGCATCCAGGTTCCACCAAGATGTACCAAGATCTAAAGAAATGTTTTTGGTGGCCCGGGATGAAAAGAGACATCGCTAGATATGTTAGCACCTGTCTAACCTGTCAGAGGGTCAAGGCGGAACATCAGAGACCAGGAGGAGTTCTGCAGCCTATTCAGATCCCAGAATGGAAGTGGGAAGACATTTCTATGGATTTTATAGTGGGACTACCCAGAACCACGAATGGTTTTGATACCATCTGGGTAATAGTTGACAGGTTGACTAAATCAGCCCACTTCTTAGCTATCAGGATATCTTACTCCATGGAGCAGCTAGCTCAGTTGTATCTTAAGGAGATTGTCAGACTGCATGGAGTCCCATGGACCATTATATCAGATAGAGACAGTAGGTTCACCTCTCACTTCTGGGAGTGTGTACAGTCAGCCTTGGGCACTAAGTTGAAATTTAGCACAGCTTTCCATCCTCAGACAGATGGTCAGACGGAGCGGGTAAATCAGGTACTCAAAGATATGCTCCGCGCATGTGCCCTAGACTTCAAGGGAAGTTGGTGCAAATATCTGAGTTTAGCAGAATTTGCATACAACAATAGCTATCAGGCCACCATCGGCATGGCACCTTACGAGGCTCTCTATGGGCGGAGGTGTAGATCTCCAATATGCTGGTATGAGACAGATCTGGTAGCAGATACCACAGCAGCTATACAGCAGATCCGCCAGAGGATCGAGGCAGCTCAGAGCCGCCAGAAAAGCTATGCTGATACACGACGCAGACCTTTAGAGTTTTCAGTTGGGGATACAGTATTCCTCAGAGTGGCTCCTATGAAGGGGGTAATGCGTTTTGGGAAGAAGGGCAAACTAAGTCCCAGATCTGTGGGACCATACCTTATCACTAGAAGAGTTGGCAAGGTAGCATATGAGCTAGAGCTACTACAGGAGATGTCAGCCATCCATAATTTATTTCATGTCTCTATGCTGAAGAAGCATATCCCAGATGCCACCCAGGTGATTGAGCCCCAGTCGGTACCAGTCCGCGAAGACCTCAGCTATGACAGTCGGCCTATTCAGATAATAGACCGAGCAGTTAAGAAATTGCGGAACAAAGAGGTACCATTAGTAAAAGTTATTTGGCAAAGTCACACAGCAGAAGAGGCAACTTGGGAGACAGAAGCCAGTATGAGACAGAAGTACCCAGAGTTATTCTAAGTTCGAGGATGAACTTTTTATAAGGTATGGGGGATTGTAACACCCGAAAATTCTCAAATCAATTTTAGAAATATTTTATGATTTTTCTGGAATTTTAGGATATTTTTACAGAATTTTTAGAGTAGCGGAAGTAGCAAAAATAAATAGAAGAGAAAATAGCCTACGCGGGAATTGAACCCGAGACCTATGAGGCCCTATGTCTTATAGATAGCTTTAGTAACCAAGTGAACCCAGCAGGGCCATGCTGAAAGAAGAGGGAACCAATTATATTTAAATTTAAGTTGGCCGAATTAAGCACTTAATATAAATAGGAGACTTAAGTGGGGATTGATTAATTTTAGTCGTTAAATCCTTTCCCTCCGAACCCTCTTCTCTCCCTCATCCTCTCGGCACCCAAGCCAAGGAAGACTAGGGTTCCGTTCCAAGGGTTCCAAGAACACTTTCCGGCGACGATTCCGGCACGAGGACGCTCCTCTCCAAGAGAAGAGCACGTAGACGCGGGGAGATCGACGAAGGGATCTTCTCCACCGGAAAACTAGCGACTAGATTCGTAAGAAAACTAGCGCAGGAGGTAAGAAACCCCTCACCTGCAGTATAAGTAGTTCTCGTGTGATTTCATGCTTTAGTTTAGTAGTATATGGATTCTTGGCACATAGGGTGTGCAATAGCGCACACCAAGTGCTCGATGGTATGTTCAGCACATTTAAAATGCAACTTAGGCATTTTAATAGCTCAGTAAATGCAATAGAAGCATTTTTACAGTATGTTCAGTTTTATTACAGCTTATATGGGACTACGGTCCAATGGGTGGGCTCCCACAGTCGCCTCTAGGTTCAGATAACCTAGCTCTAGGTTCAGACAACCTAGAAATAGCAAAATAAGAAATTTAGCTATAACCAGTATTTTATTTTAGCAGTGGCACTGTACTGGACTAGATGTCCATTGGGTTGGGCTCCCACAGTCGTCCCTAGGTTTAGATAACCTAGTAAATCCTACTAAATTCGGGATTTACAAACCCGGGTCTAGTTCGGGATGCGCGCATAGCAAGTACAGTTGCCGGGCCCAAACAGCAACATGATTATTATTTTCATCTATCTATGATAAATAGTTTTCAAAACTCACAAATCAGTTGTGTATACAGTTTAAATTCAGTTCTAGCTTAGTTTTAGTTTCAGCTCAGTTCATGCTTTAGCTTAGCTCTTTCTTATTGATACATGTGATAGTTCTATGATCAGTTTTGATTCTATATTTTGTATGATAGTATGCCATGCCATGCTTTAACATGTTCAACATAGATTTCAATAGCATGTTTTAAAAACATAAATTGCATCGTATGCATATTTTAGTGAGGTAGATGGTTTCTTACTAAGCTCTCAAGCTTACAGATACTCTTTTCCTTATACTGGAGATAAAGGTAAAGGAAAGATGGACTAGCGGAAACTGGAGGACAATGCAACGAAGATGTGTGTGTGAAAAAGGAGTTTGGAATGAAGATCTTAGGGATTTAGCAAGTCTAACTATTAGAAACTTGTTACTTTTAGTTTTCGCATTTCAGTTTGCTTAACTAGTGAAATATGCACCATGCCATGTTTAGAATGCTAGTTAATTGTTGTTAGAATGTATTTCAGTTAGTTTAGAGTTGGTATATGAGATTTCTGCTCGAACCAGGGCTGAAATCAGGTTCTGATATGAAATCATAAACCCCGATCGATCAGCCGATCGATTGGAGGCTTCTCGATCCATCAGCTGATCGATTGGGCAGCTTATCCCGCGAACAGAATACGTCTGGATCGATCAGTCGATCGATCCAACCGGGTTTCGTCGCGAACAGAAGGTTTGTGGATCGATCAGCCGATCGATCCGAGTTGAACCCGCGTACAACGCGTCTTCGAATCGATCACTGGATCGATTGGACATACTGGATCGATCAGCCGATCGATCCAGACGTTAATTCCCGCGTACAGTAGGGTCCTGAATCAATCACTGGATCGATTGCCCAACCGGGATCGATCAGCCGATCGATCCAAATTAGTCTTCGTGCACAGTAGCACGCTGGATCGATCCGTGGATCGATCAGAGGCCTAGTACTAGCTGAAAACACTTTAGTTCAGCTCCAGATGACAGCAAGGACCTAGAACACCCCTTCTAGCATAGCCACAGCAATTCAAGGGGTAGTTTAAACATTAAGTTCAGATAGTATAGCGATTAACAGAAGCATATTCATTAGTTCCGTAAAATTTTTATCAGATCAGCTTTCCGCACATGAATTTGACAGCATAATGTAACGATCGGCCTCACAGCCTAGTTAGTAGAAGGTGGGTCGTTACACATTCTAAGGTGGTAGGCCAAGCAAGCTTGGAACCCAAGCTTGGGCCGACCAAGCAAATAGGATGAGCCAAGTTGTGTGGCCGGCCCTAGCTTGAACCTAAGCTTGGTGTGGCTGGCCACATCAAATTAAAAGGATTTTATTTTATTTAAAATTTTTCTTATGTGGATTTTATGATTTTAAAAGAGAGTTTAAAATTTAAATCTTTCCTTTTATAGCTTTCTACAAAAAGATTAAGAAAAGATTTGACATCTTTCCTTATTTGTAAATTGAAAGGAAGATTTTAATTTTGAGAAAAACTTTCCTTTTTTGTAACCATGCTCATAATTTAAAAATAAATTTTTAAAATTAAATATTTCCTTTTATAAGTTTCTACAAAAGATTAAGAAAAGATTTGATATCTTTCCTTATTTGTAGATTGATAGGAAGATTTTAATTTTAGAGAAAACTTTTCTTTTTGGAAATCATCCACATGTTTTAATAGAGAGATTTTAATTTATAAAATTTTCTTTTATAACCAACCATGAAGGGAAAAAATTATTAGAGAAATTTTTATTAAAAAATTTCTGGAAACAAATTAGGAAGTTTTAATTCTTGTGTTAAAACTTTCCTTGCTTGGAGCTATGAGGTGGCCGGCCATATGAATTTAAGAAAAGGAAATTGGTTTTAATTAATTAAATTTTCCTTTTCATGGTAAAGAAAATAAGGAAGCTTTTATTTAAATTTTCCTTATTTGCCAAGACCAAGGATTATAAAAGAGGGGGTAGGGTGCCTTCATGAAACACAACTCTATTATATTTTCCTCCCTCTCTTCCTTGGTGGTGGCCGGCCATAGCTCCTTTGCTTCTCCTCTTCTCTCCTTTTTGGTGGCCGGCGGCATCATCCTTTGTTGCTTTGTGGTGGTGGCCGGATCTTGCTTGGAGAAGAAGGAGAGAAAGGAGGCTTTGTTTCTAGCATCCCTTGGAGCTTGGTGGTGGTGGCCGAAACTCTTCATCTCAAGGAGAGGAGCTTGGTCGAAACTTGCAAGGAGGAAGAAGAAGGGTTTGGGTGGTTCTCATCTTGGTAGATCGTTGCCCACACAACGTCCGAGATTAGAAGAGGAATACGGTAGAAGATCAAGAAGTTGTTGCTTATAAAGAAAGGTATAACTAGTAATTATTTTCTGTATCATACTAGTTTTCCTTTGTATGAATTCCAAACACAAGAGGCATATAATTCTTGGTTTCAAATTTGTGATTCGAGTTTGTGTGTTTTTTTTTTTGAATTTGTGATTCGATTGTTCTTTTTGGTTAAACCTAGGGTTATATAAGAAAATTAAAATGAGGCTGCGTTTTTATTTTTTATAGATGACTATTCAAGATATGAGTACATTTACTTGATGCGCCACAAGTCTTAGTGCTTTGATAAGTTCAAAGAGTACAAGGCTGATGTGGAGAAACGTCATGGTAAAAGTATCAAGACACTACGGTCTGATAGTGGTGCAGAGTACCTCTTAGGAGAGTTTAGGAGTTACTTATCAAAGGTCAGGATTCAATCCCAATTGTCTGCACCTGGTACACCCTAACAGAATGGTGTGGCGGAACGAAGGAATAGGACTCTTATGGAAATGGTTAGATCAATGATGAGTTATTCAGAATTACCAAATTCATTTTGGGGATATGCTCTGGAAACGACGATGTACATTCTGAACTTCATACCTTCTAAGTCAGTACCCTATACTCTCATAGAATTATAGAACGGGCATAAGCCTAGTTTGAAACACAGTCGGATTTGGGGTAGTCTAGCACATGTGCTGAAGGGAGACGTTGATAAGTTGGAATCTCATACGGAAGTTCGCTTGTTCGTGGGATATCCTAGAGGAACGAAAGGTGGTTTGTTTTATAGTCCTAAAGATCAAAAGGTCATTGTTAGCACCAATGCCCGATTTTTAAAAGAGGACTATGTAATGAACCACAAGCCCATGAGTAAAATTGTTCTTGAGAAAATAAGGGAGGACACTTCTACTTTAGTACCAACAGTATAAGATGAGATACCATAAGTAACTACAACACGTGTCATAAATGATGCACAATTACAGGTAGTGCCTCGTCGTAGTGGGAGGTGTTGGAATGTATACTAAAAGCCTAGCTTTTGTATAAACATTTATTTAGAAATAAAGAATCACATTGGTCAAATGTCTACCTTTATATGCTAAGTGTAGTTGTTCAATTAATTTATATTGTAGATAACATGGTGTGTGGTGTCACACACAGAAGATCATGTTATCAGTTCTTTATAAATTATAAACAGTTGCTCACGATTAAGATGGATAGGAACAAACCATTAGAATAGTCGTAGTGTAATTTGGTATTAGTTTATCTTGACTATAAAATTAGGCTAGTACACTCAGAGTGTATTGAGCTATCCCATTTAAGGTAAATTCTTTTTATACTGACTTAATAAAAGAACTAGACCTTTGTTATTATAGAAGTGTGTGCTCTTAATCCCGATATAGTAACAAGCACGTGTACTTAGTATTTATTTCTTTGACTTATCAAAGGGTGAGATTTAGCTCGATAAATCAAGAGGCCCGATAAGTTGGGAAATGATATTATTTATAGTGTGTGTTGTTGATTATAGAAGAAACAGTATCCTAGTAATCTAGGTTGATAATGTCCCCAAGAGGAGCTCATAAGGTTGAGTGGTCCTAGATATTAATCACATTGGTCAAATGTCTACCTTTATATGCTAAGTGTAGTTGTTCAATTAATTTATATTGTAGATAACATGGTGTGTGGTGTCACACACAGAAGATCATGTTATCAGTTCTTTATAAATTATAAACAGTTGCTCACGATTAAGATGGATAGGAACAAACCATTAGAATAGTCGTAGTGTAATATGGTATTAGTTTATCTTGACTATAAAATTAGGCTAGTACACTCAGAGTGTATTGAGCTGTCCCATTTAAGGTAAGTTCTTTTTATACTGACTTAATAAAAGAACTAGACCTTTGTTATTATAGAAGTGTGTGCTCTTAATCCCGATATAGTAACAAGCACGTGTACTTAGTATTTATTTCTTTGACTTATCAAAGGGTGAGATTTAGCTCGATAAATCAAGAGGCCTGATAAGTTGGGAAATGATATTATTTATAGTGTGTGTTGTTGATTATAGAAGAAACTGTATCCTAGTAATCTATGTTGATAATGTCCCCAAGAGGAGCTCATAAGGTTGAGTGGTACTACTCTTGGACTAAGATATTAATTAAAGTGAGTTGTCAGTAACTCATTTAATTAGTGGACATTCGACATCTTAAACACAGGGAGATTAACACACTCATGATAAGAAGGAGCCCAAAATATAATTTGGGATGGTGCGGTAGTTCAATAATAATTCTTTAGTGGTATGAATTATTATTGATGAAATTAAGTTGGGTGTTTGGGGCGAACACGGGAAGCTTAATTTCATCGAGAGATCAAAACTAATTTCTCCTTTCGGTCCCTATTGTAGCCTCTTATTTATAAAGTATTATACCCACCCATACCCACTTCTTACCCACCTTAAGGTGGCCGGCCATGCCTAGCTTGGAGCCCAAGCTAGGGCCGGCCAAACCAAGGTGAGATGGTTTAAATAGGTGGCCGACCCTAGCTTGAACCCAAGCTTGGTGTGGCCGGCCATATTAAATTAAAGAGGATTTTATTTTTTAAAATCTTTCTTATGTGGAAGTCATGGTCTTAAAAGAGAGTTTAAAATTTAAATATTTCCTTTTATAGCTTTCTACAAAAGATTAAGTGAAAGGTTTGATATCTTTCCTTATTTTTAGTTAAAAGGAAGATTTTAATTTTTGATAAAACTTTCCTTTTTTGTAACAATCCTAATGATTTAAAAGAGAGTTTTAAAATTAAATCTTTCCTTTTATAGTTTCTACAAAAGATTAAGAAAAGATTTGATATCTTTCCTTATTTGTAGATTGAAAGGAAGATTTAAATTTTAGAGAAAACTTTTCATTTTGTAAATCATCCTCATGTTTTAATAGAGAGATTTTAATTTATAAAAGTTTCCTTTTATGACCAACCATGAAGGGAATTTTTTTTTAAAGAGAAATTTTTATTTAAAAATTTCCGGAAATAAATTAGGAAATTTTAATTTTGTGTTTAAAACTTTCCTTGTTTGGAGGGATTAAGGTGGCCGACCATATATAATTTGAAAGGGAAATTTTATTAAACTTTCCTTTCATTGGCAAAGAGAATAAGAAAGTTTTAATAAAACTTTCCTTATTTGCCAAGACCAAGGAATATAAAAGAGAGGGTAGAGGTGCATCACCTCATAACAATATCTCTTCTATTATTCCTCTCTTCCTTGGTTAGTGGTCGACCCCTCTCTTCCTCTCCCTCTCCTATTCTTCTTCCTTGGCCGGCGGCATCTTCATCTCAAGGAGCTTGGTTGGTGGCCGGATCTTGCTAAAGGAAGAAGGAGAGATAGGAGGTCTTGTTTCTTAGTATCCCTTGGAGCTTGGTGGTGGCCGAACCTCATCTTCTCTTGGAGTTCTTGTGGTAGCTAAAACTTGCTTGGAGAAGAAGGAAGCTTGGGTGGTTCTCGTCTCAGTAGATCGTTGCTCACACGACGTCCGAGATAAGAAGAGGAATACGATAGAAGATCAAGAGGTTGTTGCTTACAAAGAAAGGTATAACTAGTAATTCTATTTCGCATCATACTAGTTTTCTTTGTATAGATTTTGAAATACCAAACACAAGAGGAATATGATTCTAGGTTTCGAATTTGTGATTCGAGTTTTGTGTTTCTTTTATTTTTCGAACTTGTGATTCGATTATTCCTTTTGGTTAAACCTAGGGTTACTATAAGGAAATTAAATATTAAATTTCGTTGAAAGGCTTTGTCTAGGAAGTGGTGGATGCTCCCATACCCAAGAAAGCCTAGTGCCTCACCATGTTTAACCTGGAAGCTAATCTATGAAATTAATATTTAATTGAATTTGTAACATGGGTGGATTTGGATCAATAATGTTAAGTATCGTTTGCGATCCAAGTCTAAACCTCTAAGAACAGATAAGTTAAATTTGGAATCAATAATGTTAAGTTCTATTTGCGATTCCTAATTTAATTTGTAAAGAAACAATAGGTTGTTAGGAATGGTTCAGGACTTGTATAAAATTTTTGTACAGGGGAACCGGTACGATATTCCGAGTATCAACCAACAATTGGTATCAGAGCTAGGGTTTGCCTCTGTGTGTTTGGTTTTTAGTTTAATTATGCACATGTCATACAAAATTTAGGCTGGATAATAGTAGGATGTGCTAACTCTGTGGTTGCAGGCTCCAACTATTATGACTTATAGATATTATGTGTGATTAGACCCTTGGACATGTCAAGGGTATTTTTGTGTGTGCATGATTGTATGTATTAAATACAGCAGGAGCTGTATTAGTTTTAGGATTTTACATTTTTGTTTCGATCTAGATTATATGTACATTCCTTTGTGGAATATATGATCGATAAATGTAAAATTCTATTTTTGTCGTGGATCGTATCCTTGCGAGGCGTGGTACTTTTTGAGGACCAGAGACGCAGTGGAAAAAGAAGCAAGATGGATGCGGCGACTGGACCCGATTGCGGTGGCTAAAGATGACAGCAGCACATGGAGGGCAGTGATGGAAAAAGTCATAATAGTTGAAAAATTAATTTCCATATTTATTGCTTTTATTTACTGTGATGTGTGTGTGCATGTGATGTGTGCTTGCATAGTTTAAAATTCCTCACCTTAAATAACTAAGTGGGAGAGGGATTGGTAAATAAATTCCACGGTCTCCATTACTAGTTTGTAAGTGATGCAACAAACTTGCGTGTTGGCTCTGAGTGCCTCCCTCCCCATCGGATGAGTTTGTTTGCAGATCACTAGATCAAACTTCCTTTAGGGATGATTATAGAAAATTATTTAGGAGCGTGTGATCTTCTCCATCTGAAGGGGCACAATCCTATTTAATGGACTAAATATCAAGTAATGGTATATACTTAGTCATATTTAATAGTATCCTCCCCATCGAAGTCACTGCTATTATTTGTGCGATCGAAGGAAAACCCAACTATTAATTTTATTTGTCATAAAGTTAGGTTGACAAGAATAAAATTAATGGGTAAAACCTCCTCTTACAAATGTTTGATTTTGTATACGTCCACACTATCGTGACATGTAAAATTCACGGTGTTTGAGGTGTTGGTAAATTTAAATAGTATTGTTTGAGGAATCAATATTATTCTAAATTTAGAGTCTTGACCAAAAGTTTATTTTGTGATTCTTAGGATGACTTTCAACCCATTGCCTATTATACTGAAAGAGAACAAACTTACCGGTTCCAATTACATAGATTGGAAAATAAACCTGGACATTGTCCTAACTGCTGAAGGCTATAAGTTTGTACTATTAGAGGTCTGCCCTAATGTGTCTAATAGCGATTCTAGTGAAGAGGAGATTGAGTATCATAGGAAATGGGTCAAGGCAGATGAGATGGAGCGGAGTTGCATTTGACTTTTATATCAAATGTGCTGCAACATCAGCATCAGACCATGCCTACTGGTCATGACATGATTTACAATCTCAAGGAACTCTTCAGACACTAGAATCGGGCTGATAGGCAAGACTGTATAATCTCTAGGTACTGGACTAAAAGCAGGAATGAAGAAGCCGAAAAGCAAGTACTTCATTTGCAAGCAGTCTGGACATTTGTAGACGGACTGTCCTCGTAGGAAGAGAATAATATAGGTATATTTTATTCTCTAGTAGTTGGAACATGTTTAGTGGTGTTATCTACCGGTACTTGGCGTGTAGATATAATAACCACTGATCATGTCTGCAAATCATTGCAGGGGTTCCAGGAAACCTGACAACTACATGAAGGAGAAATCACTATTTACATGGGCAATGCTACAGAAATAGCAGCTGTTGCAGTGGGAGATGTTTATAGGAATAAAATATTGGTTTTAAGAAATTATCACGTACCAAGTTTTAGAAAGAACTTGATTTCAGTTTCTAAACAATACAAGGATGGATATTCTGTCTATTTATGATAGCAAAGGTGTTATCAAGATAAATAGGGAAGTTATCTATTCTGGTACGTTCGTTGACAATTTGTATACTCTAAATCTAATAACTCACACGATGCAACAAATAGAAACTAATAGCACATCTTCTAATTCTAATAAGAGAAAGGAACATTCGGAAATGAATCAAACATATCTTTAGCATCTAAGGCTTAGTCATATTAACTTAAGTAGAATTCAAAGGCTGATAGCTGATGGACTCTTGGGTTCATTAGTGTTGGAAAACTTTCCAACTTGCGAATCTTGCTTGGAAGGTAAAATTACCAAGAGACCTTTTAAGACCAAGGGGTATAGAGTCAAAGATGTGTTAAAACTGGTTCATTCTGATTTGTGTGGTCCTATGTCTATCCAGGTAAGAGGCGGCTTCGAATATTTTATATCTTTTATAGATGACTATTCGAGATATGGGTACATTTACATGATGCACCGCAAGTCTGAATGCTTTGATAAGTTCAAAGAGTACAAGGCTGATGTAGAGAAACGTCATGATAAAAGTATCAAGATACTACGGTCTGATCGTGGTGGAGAATACCTTTTTGGAGAGTTTATGAATTACTTATCAGAGGCTGGGATTCAATCCCAATTGTCTGCACCTGGTACACCCCAACAGAATGGTGTGGCAGAACGAAGGAATATGACTCTTATAGAAATGGTTAGATCGATGATGAGTTATTCTGAATTACCAAATTCATTTTGGGGATATGCTCTGGAAACGGCAGAGCACATTCTGAACTTGGTACCTTCTAAATCAGTACCTTCTACTCCCACAGAATTGTGGAATGGGCGTAAGCCTAGTCTAAGACATATTTGTTGGGTTATTCGGGCCGCGAAAACCGCTTTTCGCGTCGCGGAAACCCCGAATCGCCCAAGCCACGGATCTCGTGCAAGGTAAAACCGAACGAAAATACGAGTATGAGTTTGAAAAACTTTAATCTACAGTAGATCTACATAAGGATAAACCATTTATACCTTTGTAGCGAAGCCCTTCGCAATCCCGCTTGTCCTTGGTTCGCCGGATCTCAAAAGTGTCAAAGTAGACACTTCTCTATTTGTATCCACACAAGCAAGAGATGGAGAAGAAACCTTAGAGTGTGCTAGCACTCAAGTAAGGTCTCGACAAGAAGGAGAAGAGGGAGAGAAGAATTGTGAGCAAGAGGAAGAAGATGAAAATCAATTAGCCTTGAATGAAAAATAAAACATTCATTTTTACACTCAAAGTGGCCGGCCACATTAAACCTTGTAACCCCCATGGAATATCAAGAGTCACAACTCTTGGTAACTCTCATGAGGTGACATTTGGTCAAGTCAAACTTGACCAAATGAAGAGGCCTTGATGATGTGGCATTGGTCAAGTCAAAGTCAAGTCAAAAACATGACTCTTCATCTTCCTACTTAAGTCAAGTCAAACTTGACCACTTCTATCCCTTGGTTGATCTAATCTAACCATTGGTTCAAGCCAATTTTAATTTAATGAATCTCTATTCATTGAATTAAATTAATTAAATGAGTCTAAGTCCAAATTAGACTCACTTAACACATGAACCAACTTGAGTCCAACTCAATTATCCTACTTTGGATTACTCTTAATCCAATTTGGTTCATCATATGAACCTAATCATTTAGGTTCATCAAATGAACCTAGTCTCCATCTATTTGCCCTTAGTGTGTGACCCTATAGGTTCTTGTAACGTTGGCAATGCCCCTAAACCCATTTAGGAGCATAAGTAATGAGCGGTATCTAGCAACACATCATTACTACCCAAGTTACAAGAATGTCGAGATCCGACATCACCTTGTGACTACTAATTGTGACTCCTCACAACATGTGACATTGTCCTTCTATCCTAGACATCTAGACTGATCAATATGAGGCATAGACCGTGTCATCCTCTAATCAATCTAAATCTTGAACTCCAAGTAGACTCACTCGATCAAATGAGCTCAACATCTAATGTTGACTCATTTGGGCATGGCCATGCACTTAGTGGTCTCACTCTATCAAGAATAGCGATGTCGCTCCCGTCATATGGGAGGGATAGATCCCATCTACATCACTCACATCCCTCTGCATAATTCGTTATATATCCAGTAATCGCCTTTATAGTCCACCCTGTTACGGGTGACGTTTGACGAAACCAAAGTACATAACTCCTTATGTAGGGATCTATGGTGATTTCAGGTCAAAGGACTAATAGTCATACTAATAGCCACATGAGAAAGTATATGACACTCATATAACGATCCATGATACTTTCTCATGGCGGGTCATTCAGTATACATTCTCTAATGCATACCCATGTGTCAGCTTGATATCTCTATATCCATGACTTGTGAGATCAAGTCATCGAGCTGACCTACATGCTAGTATTATTGTATTAACATTGTCCCTGAATGTTAATACTCGACTAGGAATGATTTAGAGTAGTGTTCCCTATATCATCTCACTATCGATTCAACTAATCGATTGATATAGGTATGAACCTTCTACTCAAGGACGCTATTATACTTAGTCTATTTGGCACTAATACAAATAAGTATAATAACCAAACAAATGCCTTTATTAATATACAAGAATATGATACAATGAGTCTATACAATCATCAAATTATTGGCTCTAGGGCTCTAACTAATAATCTCCGACTAGCACTAGTGCCAATCAGTATAGGCTCTAAGGCCTAATGACCTAGTGTGACCATCTTGATTTCTCTGTGCCAAAGCCTTGGTCAAGGGATCTGCGATGTTAGCCTCTATAGGTACTCTGCAAATCTCCACATCTCCTCTATCGATAATCTCTCGAATGAGATGGAAGCGCCGTAGTATGTGCTTGGTCCATTGGTGTGGCGAGGTTCCTTCGCTATGCTATAGCTCCATTGTTGTCACAATAGAGCTCAACTGGTCAGCGATGCTAGGAACCACCCCAAGTTCGGTGATGAACTTGCGGATCCAAAGCGCCTCCTTTGCCTCACGATGCGTGATGTACTCGTTGTAGAATCGACTCGTATCGCTTGCAACTCTTCGGTGACGGCACCACCATTAATGCAAAATACGAACCGCGACTGCGATCTATAGTCATCCTGGTCGGTCTGGAAGCTGACATCACTGTAACCCTTTACAGCTAGCTCATCATTGCCTCCATATATCAAGAAATATTCTTCAGTCCTTCTTAAGTACTTATGACTATTCTTGACCGCTATCCAGTGACTTTCACCAGGATCTGACTGGTATCTGCTCATCATGCTCAAAGTATACGAGACATCTTGTCGAGTACAAAGCATGGCGTACATGATAGATCCTATGGCTGAGGCATAAGGGATCTGATCCATGCGGTCTCTCTCCTCTCTAGAAGAGGGACCTTGAGTCTTCGAAAGACTCACGCCATGTGACATCGGCAGAAATCCCTTATTGGAGTTCTGCATGGCAAACCGAAGGAGTACCTTGTCAATATATGTACGCGGACTTAAGCCAAGCAATCTCTTAGATCTATCTCTATAGATCTGTATCCCTAAAATGTGGGATGCCTCACCTAAGTCCTTCAATGAAAAGCAACTCCCTAGCCAGGTCTTGACAGACTGTAGCAAAGGGATGTCTTTCCCAATGAGCAGTATGTCATCCACATACAATATGAGGAAGACAACTGTGTTCTCTACATCCTTCTTGTAGACACAAGGCTCATCTTCGTTTTTGATGAAACTAAACTGTTTGATTGCATCATCGAATCGAAGATTCCAGCTCCGAGAAGCTTGCTTTAGTCCATAAATGGACCTATGCAGCTTGTATACTCTGCTAGTATGCTGTGGATCTGCAAAACCCTCAGGTTATGTCATGTACACATCCTCGAGTAGGTTTCCATTCAGAAACGTAGTTTTGACATCCATCTGCCATATCTCATAGTCATGGTAAGCTGCAATAGCAAGCATGATCCGAATGGACTTAAACATCGCTACTTGATAAAAGGTTTCATTATAGTCAATACCATGAATCTGCTTGAAACCTTTAGCTACTAAGCGACCCTTATAGATAAGTCCATCCATGCCAGTCTTTCTCTTAAAGACACACTTACACCCTATGGGTTTTACCCCTTCAGGTGGATCAACCAAAGTCCATACTTGGTTGGTGTACATGGATTCTATCTCGGATCTCATGGCTTCTAGCCATTTCTCGAAATCTGGTCTCATCACAGCTTCTTGATAGGTGGTAGGCTCATCCTCTATGAGCACAATGTCATCATGGTCAGACAAGAGAAATGAGTATCTCTCAGGCTGACGACGTACCCTATCAGACCTGCGAAGAGGTATGTCTACTTGAACTGGTTGTTGTTCCTCAACTCCTTGTGGAACAACATCATCCACAACACTTTGTGGTTCCATTTCAATTTCCATCATGGCATTAGTGCTACTGGTTGCATCTTGAACTTCTTCAAGATCGAGCTTCACTAGTCTTTCTAGAAACAAAGTCCCTTTCTAGAAAGACCCCAGTCTTAACCACTAGTCTTGGGAATGTAGAAATAATATCCTTAGTTTCCTTGGGATATCCAGATGAAATAGCACTTGTCGGTTTGGGTCCTAATTTGTCCGAGACTTGGCGTCGATCGTAAGCCTCACAACCCCAAATCCTCATGAAAGACACCGGCATCTCCCAGTCCATATCCTATATGGTGTCTTTATCACGGCCTTTGATGGAACTCGGTTGAGTATGAAAGCTGCCATGTCTAGAGCATATCCCCATAGATATGTCGGAAGATCTGTGTGACTCATCATAGATCGTACCATATCTAATAAGGTACGATTCCTTCTTTCGGACACACCATTCCATTGTGGTGTTCCAGGAGGAGTGAGTTGAGATAAAATCCCACACTCAGCTAAGTAGTCACGAAACTCATGGCTTAAGTATTCACCACCTCGATCTGATCGAAGTACCTTAATACTCTTGCCAAGCTGGTTCTGTACTTCATTCTTGAATTCTTTGAACTTTTCAAAGGATTCAGACTTATGTGTCATCAAGTACACATAACCGTATCTACTGAAATCATCAGTAAATGTGATGAAGTACCTATAACCGCCTCTAGCAGCAACATTGAAAGGGCCACATACATCACTATGTATGAGTCCTAACAAATCAGTTGCTCTCTCGCTATGCCCACTAAAGGGCGTCTTGGTCATCTTGTCTCGTAGGCATGACTCACATATCTCATATGATTCAAAATCAAATGAGTCCAGCAAACCATTCTTATGGAGCTGGGATAAGCGCTTGTCATTTATATGACCTAAGCGACAGTGCCAGAGGTATGTTTGGTTCATGTCATTTGACTTGAACCTCTTGGTACTAATGTTATAGATAGGGCTCTCAAGATCTAGAATATAGAGTCCGTTTATTAGTGGTGCACTACAATAGAACATATCTTTTAAATATACAGAACAACATTTGTCTTTTATTATAAAAGAGTATCCTTTCTTGTCTAAACAAGAAACTGAAACTATGTTCTTAGTAAGAGCAGGCACATAACAACAATCATCTAAATCTAGTACAAGTCCGGAGGGCAGAGATAAGTTCCTACAGCAACAGCAGCAACCCGTGCTCCATTGCTACCTGTAGGTCCACCTCGCCCTTGCCAATGCTCTGCTATTTCTCAGCGCCTGCACATCAGTACAAATGTGAGAAGCACATCCAGTATCTAATACCCATGATGTAGAAATAGATAGATTGACTTCTATAACATATATACCTGAAGTGGAAGTCTCACTTCGCTTCTTCTTAAGATCCTCCAAATATACCTTGCAGTTCCTCCGGTCTGACCGCAGTGGAAGCAGGTAGCATCCTTGGCGACCCCTCCTTTAGGCTTCAGTGCCTTGCCTTTGCCCTTGGTTTGGGAGTTTCCCTTACCTTTGGGCTTGCCCTTGCCCTTGTGCTTCTGGACCATCAGAATGAGCTTAACCTTCTTAAGGTTAATCTCAGCAGTTCGTAACATACTAAGTAGCTCGGGCAGTGGCTTGTCAATCTCGTTCATGTTATAGTTGAGAATGAATTGACTATAGCTATCCGGCAAGGACTGCAAGATCAAGTCAGTGGCCAACTCTTGGCCAAGTGGGAACCCCAGTCTTTGTAGGTTCTCTATGTACCCAATCATCTTGAGTACATAAGGACCTACAGGAGCCCCGTCTGACATCTTGCACTGAAACAGTGCCTTCGAGATCTCAAATCTCTCATGCCTCGCTTGTCCCTGATATAGTTGGCGAAGATGCTCAACCATATCAAAAGCGCCCATCAACTCATGTTGCTTCTGAAGCTCTGAGTTCATGAGCATTAGACAGGACACATCTAATGCGTCGTCTTGATGCTTCTTGTAAGCATCTTTGTCGGCTCGCGGGGCATTGGCAGGAGGAGCCTCCGGAATGGGCTGCTCCAGAACGTACAGCTTACGCTCCTAGGTGAGAACTATTCTCAAGTTCCTGTACCAGTCCAGGAAATTCGCTCCGTTGAGCTTGTCCTTCTCAAGGACAGATCGCAGGGAGAAGGAATTCGTGTTCGACGTCATGGTTATCTACAACAGAAAAATTTGCAGAAATAAATATCATATTCTTTAAAATCATTTAATTAGGCCTTTTAATTAAATGATGCTCCCACTGAATTCTATAATTCTTGTGGGACAAGATCCACATCATACTAACCCTTGAGTTAGCTTTGGCTAATACGCCCAAGGCTTAGTATGATCGGTAGGTAACGATTACCAATTACATCTCTATGCAACTCTTGTTTATAGAATCAATATCCGCATTTATATTAAAACTCGAGTTAGCTTTGGCTAATACACCCGAGAGTTAATATAGATGTGATATTGATCTATCTTTCCAACTATTGGAAGAATGCCTATAGTTGACTCGATTCAACCGAGTAACTATGAATACTCAATCTAATTGAGTTTGTATTCACCCATGCGTTGATAGACGGGACCAAGATTGTCCCTCCGTATCCTACCAAGATAATATGTATTGCTCTGCTTTGGCAGATTCAACAATACATATGATCGAGGTAGTGATAGGTATCACGGCACGGTTAGGCATTAGAGTTGAGTCGATTGAGATCTAATCTAATCGAGAAGGGATGCATCTTGTGCACGATTTAGATCTAATCTAATCGCAAGGGTGCATCATGTGCACGACTTAGATCTAATCTAATCATAAGGCACTAATTAATTAACTACTTATTAAATATGCATCACATACACAAGCAATTAATTAATCTATTTGTGATTTAGTCATGGCCCTACTATGATCTTCTCAAGCCAATGAGAAGATCAATTGGTCAACCTAGGGTCAACAGCTTCTTCAAGCTACTCCCTTTGACCACCTTGTGTTGCTCGTGCCCGCCTCGGAACTCGGTCTCGTGTGGACCCTCCACCGCTCCAATTTGTACATTACAATTTGAAACTCGAGTTACATTCGAGTCTAGATCTAATTTACAACAAGAAAATAAGATAAGGCACGATGCGCAGGTCGCGAATATAATACAACACTCGCAAACACACAACGGCATGCAGGCCGTATTATAAATTACAACACAACCAATCATATTGGGCTTTGGGCCATGACTATCATAAATTAATATATAATTCAAAATTATATATTTTTCATAATTTTCTATAATTTTAAAATTAATTTTTACAATTTTAATAAAATTTCGGCGGTCCCGTTTAGCGGTTTGGGCGGAACGGATCCCTTGCGGGGCCAGGGGCATCGCCCCTACCGCGATCTAACCATCGCGAGGGTTCCTTGCGATCCAACAGCGCCTAAACCCGCTGTCCCAAAGCGATTTGGGTCGAGACATTGCCGTTTGGAAAAATCTTCCGGCGGGTTCGTTTTAGCGATTTGGTTGCGATCAAGCAAATCCCCTTGCGGGGTTAGGGGAAGTACCCCTACCCACGATCTAACCATCGTGAGTTGCTCCTTTGCGATCTAATGGCACCCAAGCCCGCTGTCCCAAATGGATTTGGGGCAAAACGAAGCCGGTTTTGAAAGATCTTTCCGGTAGCCGAAGCCTACAAGTGCCGAGACACTTGTGCTTCGCTTCTACGGAAAAATTACCCATAAAATCATAAAAAAACTAATTTTTACAGAAAATCACAGAAGGTTTTATTTTTCATAAAAATAAAAACAAACTCGTACAAGCCTTGCACGTGGCTCTGATACCACTGTTGGGTTTTTCGGGCCGCGAAAACCGCTTTTCGCGTCGCGGAAACCCCGAATCGCCCAAGCCACGGATCTCGTGCAAGGTAAAACCGAACGAAAATACGAGTACGAGTTTGAAAAACTTTAATCTACAGTAGATCTACATAAGGATAAACCATTTATACCTTTGTAGCGAAGCCCTTCGCAATCCCGCTTGTCCTTGGTTCGCCGGATCTCAAAAGTGTCAAAGTAGACACTTCTCTATTTGTATCCACACAAGCAAGAGATGGAGAAGAAACCTTAGAGTGTGCTAGCACTCAAGTAAGGTCTCGGCAAGAAGGAGAAGAGGGAGAGAAGAATTGTGAGCAAGAGGAAGAAGATGAAAATCAATTAGCCTTGAATGAAAATAAAAACATGCATTTTACACTCAAGGTGGCCGTCCACATTAAACCTTGTAACCCCCATGGAATATCAAGAGTCACAACTCTTGGTAACTCCCATGAGGTGGCATTTGGTCAAGTCAAACTTGACCAAATGAAGAGGCCTTGATGATGTGGCATTGGTCAAGTCAAAGTCAAGTCAAAAACATGACTCTTCATCTTCCTACTTAAGTCAAGTCAAACTTGACCACTTCTATCCCTTGGTTGATCTAATCTAACCATTGGTTCAAGCCAATTTTAATTTAATGAATCTCTATTCATTGAATTAAATTAATTAAATGAGTCTAAGTCCAAATTAGACTCACTTAACACATGAACCAACTTGAGTCCAACTCAATTATCCTACTTTGGATTACTCTTAATCCAATTTGGTTCATCATATGAACCTAATCATTTAGGTTCATCAAATGAACCTAGTCTCCATCTATTTGCCCTTAGTGTGTGACCCTATAGGTTCTTGTAACGTTGGCAATGCCCCTAAACCCATTTAGGAGCATAAGTAATGAGCGGTATCTAGCAACACATCATTACTACCCAAGTTACAAGAATGTCGAGATCCGACATCACCTTGTGACTACTAATTGTGACTCCTCACAATATGTGACATTGTCCTTCTATCCTAGACATCTAGACTGATCAATATGAGGCATAGACCGTGTCATCCTCTAATCAATCTAAATCTTGAACTCCAAGTAGACTCACTCGATCAAATGAGCTCAACATCTAATGTTGACTCATTTGGGCATGGCCATGCACTTAGTGGTCTCACTCTATCAAGAATAGCGATGTCGCTCCCGTCATATGGGAGGAATAGATCCCATCTACATCACTCACATCCCTCTGCATAATTCGTTATATACCCAGTAATCGCCTTTATAGTCCACCCTGTTACGGGTGACGTTTGACGAAACCAAAGTACATAACTCCTTATGTAGGGATCCATGGTGACTTCAGGTCAAAGGACTAATAGTCATACTAATAGCCACATGAGAAAGTATATGACACTCATATAACGATCCATGATACTTTCTCATGGCGGGTCATTCAGTATACATTCTCTAATGCATACCCATGTGTCAGCTTGATATCTCTATATCCATGACTTGTGAGATCAAGTCATCGAGCTGACCTACATGCTAGTCTTATTGTATTAACATTGTCCCTGAATGTTAATACTCGACTAGGAATGATTTAGAGTAGTGTTCCCTATATCATCTCACTATCGATTCAACTAATCGATTGATATAGGTATGAACCTTCTACTCAAGGACGCTATTATACTTAGTCTATTTGGCACTAATACAAATAAGTATAATAACCAAACAAATGCCTTTTATTAATATACAAGAATATGATACAATGAGTCCATACAATCATCAAATGATTGGCTCTAGGGCTCTAACTAACAATCTCCCACTAGCACTAGTGCCAATCAGTATAGGCTCTAAGGCCTAATGACCTAGTGTGACCATCATGCTTCCTCTGTGCCAAAGCCTTGGTCAAGGGATCTGCGATGTTAGCCTCTGTAGGTACTCTGCAAATCTTCACATCTCCTCTATCGATAATCTCTCGAATGAGATGGAAGCGCCGTAGTATGTGCTTGGTCCGCTGGTGTGAGCGAGGTTCCTTCGCCTGTGCTATAGCTCCATTGTTGTCACAATAGAGCTCAACTGGGTCAGCGATGCTAGGAACCACCCCAAGTTCAGTGATGAACTTGCGGATCCAAACTGCCTCCTTTGCTACCTCTGATGCAGCAATGTACTCGGCTTCTGTTGTAGAATCAGCTACTGTATCCTGCTTCGAACTCTTCCAGCTGACAGCACCACCATTAATGCAAAATACGAACCCCGACTGCGATCTATAGTCATCCTGGTCTGGAAGCTAGCATCACTGTAACCCTTTACAGCTAGCTCATCATTGCCTCCATATATCAAGAAATATTCTTTAGTTCTTCTTAAGTACTTAAGAATATTCTTGACCGCTATCCAGTGACTTTCACCTGGATCTGACTGGTATCTGCTCGTCATGCTCAAAGCATACGAGACATCTGGTCGAGTACATAGCATGGCGTACATGATCGATCCTATGGCTGAGGCATAAGGGATCTGATCCATGCGGTCTCTCTCCTCTCTAGAAGAGGGACCTTGAGTCTTCGAAAGACTCACGCCATGTGACATCGGCAGAAATCCCTTCTTGGAGTTCTGCATGGCAAACCGAAGGAGTACCTTGTCAATGTATGTACTCTGACTTAGGCCAAGCAATCTCTTAGATCTATCTCTATAGATCTGTATCCCTAGAATGCGGGATGCCTCACCTAAGTCCTTCATTGAGAAGCAACTCCTAGCCAGGTCTTGACAGACTGAAGCATAGGGATGTCCTTCCCAATGAGTAGTATGTCATCCACATATAATATGAGGAAGACAACTATGTCCCCTACAACCTTCTTGTAGACACAAGGCTCATCTTCGTTCTTGATGAAACCAAACTGTTTGATCGCATCATCGAATCGAAGATTCCAGCTCCGAGAAGCTTGCTTTAGTCCATAAATGGACCTATGCAGCTTGCATACTCTGCTAGTATGCTGTGGATCTACAAAACCCTCAGGTTGTGTCATGTACACATCCTCGAGTAGGTTTCCATTCAGAAACGCGGTTTTGACATCCATCTGCCATATCTCATAGTCATGGTAGGCTGCAATAGCAAGCATGATCCGAATGGACTTAAACATCGCCACTGGAGAAAAGGTTTCATCATAGTCAATACCATGAATCTGCTTGAAACCTTTAGCTACCAAGCGACCCTTATAGATAAGTCCATCCATGTCAGTCTTTCTCTTAAAGACCCACTTGCACCCAATGAGTTTTACCCCTTCAGGTGGATCAACCAAAGTCCATACTTGGTTGGTGTACATGGATTCTATCTCGGATCTCATGGCTTCTAGCCATTTCTCAGAATCTGGTCTCATCACAGCTTCTTGATAGGTGGTAGGCTCATCCTCTATGAGCACAATGTCATCATGGTCAGACAAGAGAAATGAGTATCTCTCAGGCTGACGACGTACCCTATCAGACCTGCGAAGAGGTATGTCTACATGAACCGGTTGTTGTTCCTCAACTCCTTGTGGAACAACATCATCCACAACACTTTGTGGTTCCATTTCAATTTCCATCATGGCATTAGTGCTACTGTTCGCATCTTGAACTTCTTCAAGATCGAACGCGCCCCCACTAGTCTTTCTAGAAACAAAGTCCCTTTCTAGAAAGACCCCAGTCTTTGCCACAACTACCTTGTGCTGACTGGGAATGTAGAAGTAATATCCCTTAGTTTCCTTGGGATATCCGATGAAATAGCACTTGTCGGATTTGGGTCCTAATTTGTCTGAGACTTGACGTCGTACGTAAGCCTCACAACCCCAAATCCTCATGAAAGACACCTGGGCATCTCTCCCAGTCCATATCCTATATGGTGTCTTTATCACGGCCTTTGATGGAACTCGGTTGAGTATGAAAGCTGCCGTGTCTAGAGCATATCCCCATAGATATGTCGGAAGATCTGTGTGACTCATCATAGATCGTACCATATCTAATAAGGTACGATTCCTCCTTTCGGACACACCATTCCATTGTGGTGTTCCAGGAGGAGTGAGTTGAGATAAAATCCCACACTCAGCTAAGTAGTCACGAAACTCATGGCTTAAGTATTCACCACCTCGATCTGATCGAAGTACCTTAATACTCTTGCCAAGCTGGTTCTGTACTTCATTCTTGAATTCTTTGAACTTTTCAAAGGATTCAGACTTATGTGTCATCAAGTACACATAACCATATCTATTGAAATCATCAGTAAATGTGATGAAGTACCTATAACCGCCTCTAGCAGCAACATTGAAAGGGCCACATACATCACTATGTATGAGTCCTAACAAATCAGTTGCTCTCTCGCTATGCCCACTAAAGGGCGTCTTGGTCATCTTGTCTCGTAGGCATGACTCACATATCTCATATGATTCAAAATCAAATGAGTCCAGCAAACCATTCTTATGGAGCTGGGATAAGCGCTTGTCATTTATATGACCTAAGCGACAGTGCCAGAGGTATGTTTGGTTCATGTCATTTGACTTGAACCTCTTGGTACTAATGTTATAGATAGGGCTCTCAAGATCTAGAATATAGAGTCCGTTTATTAGTGGTGCACTACAATAGAACATATCTTTTAAATATACAGAACAACATTTGTCTTTTATTATAAAAGAGTATCCTTTCTTGTCTAAACAAGAAACTGAAACTATGTTCTTAGTAAGAGCAGGCACATAACAACAATCATCTAAATCTAGTACAAGTCCAGAGGGCAGAGATAGCTGAACAGCAGCAACCCCTGCTCCATTGCCTACTCGTAGGTCCACCTCGCCCTTTGCCAATGCTCTGCTCAGTGCCTGCACATCGGTACAAATGTGAGAAGCACATCCGATATCTAATACCCATGATGTAGAAATAGATAGATTGACTTATAACATATATACCTGAAGTGGAAGTCTCACTTCGCTTCTTCTTCAGATCCTCCAAGTATACCTTGCGGTTCCTCTTCCAGTGGGTCTGACCGCAATGGAAGCAGGTAGCATCCTTGGCGACCCTCCTTTAGGCTTGGTGCCTTGCCTTTGCCCTTGGTTTGGGACTTTCCCTTACCTTTGGGCTTGCCCTTGCCCTTTGTGCTACGGACCATCATAATGGGCTTAACCTTCTTAAGGTTAATCTCAGCAGTTCATAACATACTAAGTAGCTCGGGCGGTGGCTTGTCAATCTCGTTCATGTTATAGTTGAGAATGAATTGACTATAGCTATCCGGCAAGGACTGCAAGATCAAGTCAATGGCCAACTCTTGGCCAAGTGGGAACCCAGTCTTTGTAGGTTCTCTATGTACCCAATCATCTTGAGTACATAAGGACCTACAGGAGACCCGTCAGACAATGCCTTCGAGATCTCAAATCTCTCATGCCTCGCTTGTCCCTGATATAGTTGGCGAAGATGCTCAACCATATCAAAAGCGCCCATCAACTCATGTTGCTTCAGCTCGAGTTCATGGTCGCGAGCATTAGACAAGACACATCTAATCGTCGTCTTGATGCTTCTTGTAAGCATCTTTGTCTCCTCGGGCATTGGCGGAGGAGCCTCCGGAATGGGCTGCTCCAAGCGTACTACGCTCCTGGTGAGAACTATTCTCAAGTTCTTGTACCAGGAAATTCGCTCGTTGAGCTTGTCCTTCTCAAGGACGGATCGCGAGGAGAAGGAATTCGTGTTCGACGTCATGGTTATCTACAAGAAAAATTTGCGAAATAAATATCATATTCTTTAAAAATCATTTAATTAGGCCTTTTAATTAAATGATGCTCCCCGAATTCTATAATTCTTGTGGGACAAGATCCACATCATACTAACCCTTGAGTTAGCTTTGGCTAATACGCCCAAGGCTTAGTATGATCGGTAGGTAACGATTACCAATTACATCTCTATGCAACTCTTGTTTATAGAATCAATATCCGCATTTATATTAAAACTCGAGTTAGCTTTGGTTAATACACCCGAGAGTTAATATAGATGTGATATTGATCTATCTTTCCAACTATTGGAAGAATGCCTATAGTTGACTCGATCCAACCGAGTAACTATGAATACTCAATCTAATTGAGTTTGTATTCACCCATGCGTTGATAGACGGGACCAAGATTGTCCCTCCGTATCCTACCAAGATAATATGTATTGCTCTGCTTTGGCAGATTCAACAATACATATGATCGAGGTAGTGATAGGTATCACGGCACGGTTAGGCATTAGAGTTGAGTCGATTGAGATCTAATCTAATCGAGAAGGGATGCATCTTGTGCACGATTTAGATCTAATCTAATCGCAAGGGTGCATCATGTGCACGACTTAGATCTAATCTAATCATAAGGCACTAATTAATTAACTACTTATTAAATATGCATCACATACACAAGCAATTAATTAATCTATTTGTGATTTAGTCATGGCCCTACTACGATCTTCTCAAGCCAATGAGAAGATCAATTGGTCAACCTAGGGTCAACAGCTTCTTCAAGCTACTCCCTTTGACCACCTTGTGTTGCTCGTGCCCGCCTCGGAACTCGGTCTCGTGTGGACCCTCCACCGCTCCAATTTGTACATTACAATTTGAAACTCGAGTTACATTCGAGTCTAGATCTAATTTACAACAAGAAAATAAGATAAGGCACGATGCGCAGGTCGCGAATATAATACAACACTCGCAAACACACAACGGCATGCAGGCCGTATTATAAATTACAACACAACCAATCATATTGGGCTTTGGGCCATGACTATCATAAATTAATATATAATTCAAAATTATATATTTTTCATAATTTTCTATAATTTTAAAATTAATTTTTACAATTTTACGAATAAAATTTCCCGGCGGTCCCGTTTAGCGGTTTCGGGCGCAATCGCGGCGGGGCCCAGGGGCAGCACGCCTACCCGCGATCTAACCATCGCGAGGGTTCCTTTGCGATCCAACAGCGCCTAAACCCGCTGTCCCAAAACGATTTGGGTCGAGACATTGCCGTTTCGGAAAAATCTTCCCGGCGGGTTCGTTTTTAGCGATTTCGGGTGCGATCGCGGAGCAAATCCCCTTGCGGGGTTAGGGGAAGTACCCCTACCCACGATCTAACCATCGTGAGTTGCTCCTTTGCGATCTAATGGCACCCAAGCCCGCTGTCCCAAATGGATTTGGGGCAAAACGAAGCCGGTTTTGAAAGATCTTTCCGGTAGCCGAAGCCTACAAGTGCCAAGACACTTGTGCTTCGCTTCTACGGAAAAATTACCCATAAAATCATAAAAAAAAACTAATTTTTACAGAAAATCACAGAAGGTTTTATTTTTCATAAAAATAAAAACAAACTCGTACAAGCCTTGCACATGGCTTTGATACCACCGTTGGGTTATTCGGGCCGCGAAAACCGCTTTTCGCGTCGCGGAAACCCCGAATCGCCCAAGCCACGGATCTCGTGCAAGGTAAAACCGAACGAAAATATGAGTACGAGTTTGAAAAACTTTAATCTACAGTAGATCTACATAAGGATAAACCATTTATACCTTTGTAGCGAAGCCCTTCGCAATCCCGCTTGTCCTTGGTTCGCCGGATCTCAAAAGTGTCAAAGTAGACACTTCTCTATTTGTATCCACACAAGCAAGAGATGGAGAAGAAACCTTAGAGTGTGCTAGCACTCAAGTAAGGTCTCGGCAAGAAGGAGAAGAGGGAGAGAAGAATTGTGAGCAAGAGGAAGAAGATGAAAATCAATTAGCCTTGAATGAAAAATAAAACATTCATTTTTACACTCAAAGTGGCCGACCACATTAAACCTTGTAACCCCCATGGAATATCAAGAGTCACAACTCTTGGTAACTCCCATGAGGTGGCATTTGGTCAAGTCAAACTTGACCAAATGAAGAGGCCTTGATGATGTGGCATTGGTCAAGTCAAAGTCAAGTCAAAAACATGACTCTTCATCTTCCTACTTAAGTCAAGTCAAACTTGACCACTTCTATCCCTTGGTTGATCTAATCTAACCATTGGTTCAAGCCAATTTTAATTTAATGAATCTCTATTCATTGAATTAAATTAATTAAATGAGTCTAAGTCCAAATTAGACTCACTTAACACATGAACCAACTTGAGTCCAACTCAATTATCCTACTTTGGATTACTCTTAATCCAATTTGGTTCATCATATGAACCTAATCATTTAGGTTCATCAAATGAACCTAGTCTCCATCTATTTGCCCTTAGTGTGTGACCCTATAGGTTCTTGTAACGCTGGCAATGCCCTAAACCCATTTAGGAGCATAAGTAATGAGCGGTATCTAGCAACACATCATTACTACCCAAGTTACAAGAATGTCGAGATCCGACATCACCTTGTGACTACTAATTGTGACTCCTCACAATATGTGACATTGTCCTTCTATCCTAGACATCTAGACTGATCAATATGAGGCATAGACCGTGTCATCCTCTAATCAATCTAAATCTTGAACTCCAAGTAGACTCACTCGATCAAATGAGCTCAACATCTAATGTTGACTCATTTGGGCATGGCCATGCACTTAGTGGTCTCACTCTATCAAGAATAGCGATGTCGCTCCCGTCATATGGGAGGAATAGATCCCATCTACATCACTCACATCCCTCTGCATAATTCGTTATATACCCAGTAATCGCCTTTATAGTCCACCCTGTTACGGGTGACGTTTGACGAAACCAAAGTACATAACTCCTTATGTAGGGATCCATGGTGACTTCAGGTCAAAGGACTAATAGTCATACTAATAGCCACATGAGAAAGTATATGACACTCATATAACGATCCATGATACTTTCTCATGGCGGGTCATTCAGTATATATTCTCTAATGCATACCCATGTGTCAGCTTGATATCTCTATATCCATGACTTGTGAGATCAAGTCATCGAGCTGACCTACATGCTAGTCTTATTGTATTAACATTGTCCCTGAATGTTAATACTCGACTAGGAATGATTTAGAGTAGTGTTCCCTATATCATCTCACTATCGATTCAACTAATCGATTGATATAGGTATGAACCTTCTACTCAAGGACGCTATTATACTTAGTCTATTTGGCACTAATACAAATAAGTATAATAACCAAACAAATGCCTTTTATTAATATACAAGAATATGATACAATGAGTCCATACAATCATCAAATGATTGGCTCTAGGGCTCTAACTAACAATATTCAGATTTGGGGTAGTCCAACACATGTGCTAAAGGGAGACACTGACAAGTTGGAATCACGAACAGAAATTTATCTATTTGTAGGATATCCCAAAGGAACAAAAGGTGGTTTGTTTTATAATCCTAAAAATCATAAGATCATTATTAGCACCAATGCTCAATTTTTAGAGGAAGATTATATAATGGACCACAAGTCCATGAGTAAAATTATTCTAGAAGAAATAAAAGAGGACACGCCTAACTTAGTACCAACAGTATAAGATGAAATATCACAAGAAACTGCAACACGTATCACAAATGATACACAACCACAGACAGTGCTCGTCGTAGTGGGAGGGTTGTAAGGCAACCTGAAAGATTCATATTTTTGGGAAAGTCTTCGAAGTTGATCCCTGGTGAATATGAACCTGATCCCCGGACATATTGTAGGACCGTTGCGGCCGACTAGAAGGGGGGTTGAATAGCCCTGTACAATAAAAACAAAAACACCCTTCTCGAACTTTCAATAGAACACTTGTAAAATAATCAAAGCAGTAAATTAAAAGCAGAAAAGAAAGAGGCACAATTGTTTACTTGGTTACAACCGGGGAGGTTGTTAATCCAAGGAAAGGATGAAGCGTACTATCAATCTCCTTCAGGCGGAGAAGCCTCTTACAACGTTGAAGCACAAAAATAAAGAAGCTGATCTAAACAGTGGAAAGCGCGCAAGCGTTGTTACAATTTCTGAACTGATGAAAAGCTTCTGGACCAAGGCTATATTTATAGCCTTAGTAGGGGCGCCTGGAAGGGGTTCCGGGCGCCCTGGGGGGATAAAACTTTATCCCCAACATTCAGATCGCATTTGACGCGATTTGGTCAACAAACCATGTTCGGGCTCCCGGAAGGGTTCCGGGCGCCCCGGAGCCTAAAGTCAACCTATGTTGACTTTTTCATCCGGGGACCACTGCTCCGATTCAGTTCGGCTCAGTCCGGGTCTTCTACTCCGGATCCGTTCGCTTGGGTGATCTCTGCCATCCGGAAAAGAGCTCACCCGAACCCAACTTCCAGTCTTCTCGAGCGGGCTTCCCTCCGGCTTCTCGTCCCTCGAAATCGCCATGTGTTTCCTTCTCATCCGCCGGCGTACTCATCCGCAGTCTTCGTCCCTCAAACACACCGCGTGCCATCCTTCTAGCTAGCTGCATCTCTTACTCCCCGAGCAATCTTCCGCTCCGGCTTTCGTCCCTCGGAACCACCGCACGCTTTCTTCTCGTCCGCCGGTGTACTCTTCCGCAGCACCTTGTCCCTCAGACTGCCGTCCTTCTCGCTAGTTGCGTCTTCCACTCGACTACCTGTGCTCCTAAGCTCCTACACACTTAGACACAAGGTTAGAAACACACAGGACCTAACTTAACTTGTTGATCACACCAAAACAACCTTGGGGTTCCAACAATCTCTCCCTTTTTGGTGTGATCAACCCAAGTTAAGCTAGGGTTAAAATAGACATAAAATAAAATTACGTAAATTAACTTAATTTACAATTTAAGTGCAAAAAGATAGAAAAATTAAATCTATCTACCTCCCCCTAGACTTATACTTTCCCTTCTCCCCCTTTGATCACAAAAAAATAGGGTTCCAAGAAAAACAATCTAAGGGTTAAAGACTTAGAAAAAATATTTCTAGAAAAGTTCTAAGTTTTTAAGAAATTTAGAAAATTTTTCTAAGTTTCAGGAAAAAAAATTTAACTTAGGAGAAAATGATTTGAGAATTTTTCTAATACAAAATTCTAAGTAACAAATTTTTTTAAAAAAATCTAACTTAAATTTTTGAGAATTTTTAAGCACAATTTTTTTTTTAAAAAAAATGACTTAGGCAATTAAAAAAATTTCTAAGTAAGTAAATTTCTAAATTGAAATAAAATGTTTTGAATAACCTTTTTAAAGCATTAATTAATTCTTGTGTTAATGCTTTATTAGTAAATTAATTAAACATTTATTTCAATATTTTGGCTTCCAGGTCGTGGCGAGGCACTATGCCTTCTTGGTTATTGGAGCAATAACCACTTCCTTGACAAAGTCTCATAAGGAAATTCTTTGTTTAATTTTCTCACTTAAAGCGCTAATTTTAATTTTAAAATTTAGTTTAAGCATGATTTCGGAACCCAATATAGGTTCCAACCTACTGGATTAACTAAAAAGTTTTTAGGGACATATTTTCTTGAAATATTCCTAATTTGTCCCGGGTGATATTTAAAGTACCAATTTAAATTATTAAATCTCCTAAAATTGGTTTTAGATGAACATGCATAGTTTTTTAAGTTATCAATTTGAATTTTTAAATTTTAATTTTCTAATTTTTATTTTCTAATTTTAATTTTTCATTTTCCAATTTTGATTTGTCTAGTTCTTCTAAGGGACATGACTTAGCTAGAATTACTTTAAAATTTTTATTTTTATTTTCTAATTTGCAGCAATCTTTTGTTAAAAGTTTAACAAATTTAAACATTTTGTCGGGAGGAAGAGATCGTACCTGACTTACTTTGTCGGTCTCGTTGTCCGTTTCTCCCCCTGAACTGCTGCTTTCTTCCGACGTGGCTCCCCCTTCATCGATGTTCTCGATGCTCATTTCGGAAGAGCTTGTCTCGCAGTCGTCTTGATGACTTGCCATTAGAGCAAGTCTGGAGAATGCTTCGACTTCTGATTCTGACGACGTATCATCCCACGTCGCCTTAAGGGCTTTTCGCTTTTGGATAGGCTTCTTACCCTTCTGCCTGTCCTTGTTTTTCAGCTTGGGGCAGTTGTCCTTGACATGCCCTTCTTCGTCGCAATGGTAGCAGCGGATCGTCCTTTTCTTTTTCCCCTGTGGATGGTTAGTAGATCTAGATTTACAAAGTTTCTTGAATCTTCTTACCATCATTACCATTTCCTCATCGTCGAGAGAGTATTCCAACTCAGATTCGTCTCTCGAAGCTTTGAGGGCGATGTTATTCTTGGGCTCCTTTGTTCCTGCACATCTTGACTCATGCACTTCAAATGTTGAAAAGAACTCCTCTAACGAAATCTTTTCTAAATCTTTAGAAATGTAAAAGGCATCTACTAATGATGCCCATTTGGTATTTCTAGGAAAAGAATTTAAAGCGTACCTTAGCGAATCTCGGTTACTTACCTTTTCTCCGAGATTCGAGAGTTCAGTAATGATCTCCTTGATCCTCGAGTGTACGTGCACAACTGTCTCATCTTCCCCAAGTCGCAGGCTAGTGAGCTGATTGCGAAGTAGATCTCTTTTGGCGAGCTTGGCCTCGGATGCCCCTTCGTGCAGCTCAAGGAACTTCTCCCAAAGTTTCTTTATGGAGTTGTATTTACCGATCCTGTTGACTTCTTGAGGGGGAAGAACGCTTAGCAGATGGTATTCTGCTTTGCCGTTCGCCACGAAGTCGGCCTGCTCCTTTTTTGTCCATTGATTTATTTCCTTGTCCTCTGGAGCTTCAAAGCCAAGTTTCATTGTTAAAAATAATTCAATATCTGTTGTAAGAAATACCTGCATCAGTTTTTTCCAGGTAGCGAAGTCCCCTTCATATTTCGGCGGGTGAATGCTTGGTCCGGCCATCACGTTACTTCGTTCGGCGGTTAGTCCTCCTGAAGCACCTTGGCTCTGATACCACTTGTAGGACCGTTGCGACTGGCTAGAAGAGGGGGGTTGAATAGCCCTGTACAATAAAAACAAAAATACCCTTCTCGAACTTTCCATAGAATACTTGTAAAATAATCAAAGCAGTAAATTAAAAGCAGAAAAGAAAGAGGCACAATTGTTTACTTGGTTACAACCGGGGAGGTTGTTAATCCAAGGAAAGGATGAAGCACACTATCAATCTCCTTCAGGCGGAGAAGCCTCTTACAGCGTTGAAGCACAAAAATAAAGAAGTTGATCTAAACAGTGGAAAGCGCACAAGCGTTGTTACAATTTCTGAACTGATAAAAAGCTTCTGGACCAAGGCTATATTTATAGCCTTGGTCGGGGCGCCTGGAAGGGGTTCCGGGCACCCTGGGGGGATAAAACTTTATCCCCAACGTTCAGATCGCGTTTGACATGATCTGGTCAACAAACCAGGTCCGGGCGCCCGGAAGGGTTCTGGGCGCCCAGGGCTGCTCTGGGCGCCCCGGACTACTCCGGGCGCCCCGGAGCCTAAAGTCAACCTATGCTGACTTTTTCATCCGGGGACCACTACTCCGGTTTAGTTCGCCTCGGTCCGGGTCTTCTACTCCGGATCCGTTTGCTTGGGTAATCTCTGCCATCCAGAAAAGGGCTCACCCGAACCCAACTTCCGGTCTTCTCGAGCGGGCTTCCCTCCGGTTTCTCATCCCTCGGAATCGCCACGTGTTTCCTTCTCGTCTGCCGGCGTACTCATCCGTAGTCTTCGTCCCTCGGACGCACCGCGTGCCGTCCTTCTCACTAGCTGCGTCTCTTGCTCCCCGAGCAATCTTCCGCTCCAGCTTTCGTTCCTCGGAACCACCGCACGCTTCCTTCTCGTCCGTCGGTGTACTCTTCCGCAGCACCTCGTCCCTCGGACTGCTGTCCTTCTCGCTAGTTGCGTCTTCCACTCGACTACCTGTGCTCCTAAGCTCCTGCACACTTAGACACAAGGTTAGAAATACACAGGACCTAACTTAACTTGTTGATCACACCAAAACAACCTTGGGGTTCCAACACATATGACGAAGCACTCCAAGATAAAGATGTAGTATCTTGGCAAAGAGCGATGAACTCTGAAATAGAATCTATGTATTGTAATAAGGTCTAGGAGCTTGTAGAACCACCTAATGGTGTAAAAGCCGTTGGATGTAAGTGGATCTACAAAAGAAAAAGAGAGATAGATGGGAAGGTGGAAACCTTCAAAGCAAGACTTGTTGTGAAGAGGTATACTCAGAAAGAGAGAATCAATTATGAGGAAACCTTTTCGCCAGTAACTATGCTTAAGTCTATCCGGATACTCTTATCTATTGCCGCTCATATGGATTATGAGGTTTGGCAAATGGATGTCAAGACAGCTTTCCTTAACGGAAGTCTTGAAGAAAACATCCATATGAAGCAACTAGAGGGGTTTATTACAAAGGGCAAAAAGCATCTAGCATGTAAGCTCAATCTGTCTATTTATGGACTGAAGAAAGCTTCAAGGTCTTGGAACATCTGGTTTAATGAAGTAATCCAGTCGTATGGGTTTATCCAGTGTCCGGATGAGTCTTGTGTATACAAGAAGTGTGATGAAAACGTGGTGGTATTTCTTGTACTATACGTAGATGACATTTTGCTAGTTGGAAACAATATCAAAGTGTTATCGGAAGTAAGGGTATGGTTGTCCAAGCAATTCGATATGAAGGACTTGGGAGAATGTGCACATATTCTCGGGATCAAAGTAATAAGGGATCGCAAGAAAAGAATGTTGTGCTTATCCCAAGCTTCATATATCGATATTATCCTATCTCGTTTTAGCATGCAAAACTCCATGAAAGGTTTTTGTACATTTTAGGCATAGAGTATATTTATCTAAAGAGATGTCTCCGAAGACATCAAAAGAGATAGAGGACATGAAGGCAGTTCCTTATGCTTCAACTGTAGGAAGCCTAATGTATGCTATGTTGTGCACGAGACCGGATATCTATTTTGCCGTGGGCATGGTTAGCAGATATCAAAGTAACCCTGGACAAGGACATTAAACTGTTGTAAAGCATATATTAAAGTACATGAGAAAGACTAGAGATTATATGCTAGTTACCAAGCAGATGATTTGCTCCCTATAGGTTACACGGATTTTGACTTCCAATAAGATAGAGACAATAGTAAGTCGACCTCGGAGTTTTATGTTTACTTTAGGAGGTAAAGCCATAACAATGGAGGAGTGATAGCATAGATGCTTCTCGGACTCCACCATGGAAGCTGAGTATGTGGCAGCCTCTGAGGCAGCCATAAAAGCTGTATGGCTCAGAAACTTCATGATGGACTTAGATATGATTCTTGGTTTGCGCAAAAATTATTACAGTGTAATAAGTGGTGCAGTAGCAAACTCGAAGGAACCACGAGCCCATAAGGCAAGTAAACACATAGAGCGCAAGTACCACCCAATACGAGACATCGTATAACGAGGAGAAGTTGTTGCCGCCTAGATTGCATCAGATGATAACCTGGGAGACTCTTTCACTAAGACCCTTAAGGCAAGAGCTTTTGATGGAGATGTTGAAGGGTTGGGAATCAGATGTATGGCAGGGTATATGACAACATAGTCTTTTAGTATAAGTGAGAGATTGTTAGAGTGTATACTAAAAGCCTAGCTTTTGTATAAACATTTATTTAGAAATAAAGAATCACATTGGTCAAATGTCTACATTTATATGCTAAGTATAGTTGTTCAATTAATTTATATTGTAGATAACATGGTGTGTGGTGCCACACACAGAAGATCATGTTATCAGTTCTTTATAAATTATAAACAGTTGCTCACGACTAAGATGGATAGGAACAAACCATTGGAATAGTCGTAGTGTAATTTGGTATTAGTTTATCTTGACTATAAAATTACGCTAGTACACTCAGAGTGTATTGAGCTGGACCATTTAAGGTAAGTTCCTTTTATACTGACTTAATAAAAGAACTAGACCTTTGTTATTATGGATGTGTGTGCTCTTAATCCCGATATAGTAACAAGCACGTTCACTTAGTATTTATTTCTTTGACTTATCAAAGGGTGAGATTTAGCTCAATAAATCAAGAGGCCCGATAAGTTGAGAAATGATATTATTTATAGTGTGTGTTGTTGATTATAGAAGGAAACTGTGTCCTAGTAATCTAGGTTGATAATGTCCCCAAGAGGAGCTCATAAGGATTGTCATGTAAACCCTGCAGGTGGACTTAGTCTGACATAACGATAAGGCTGAGTGGTACTACTCTTGGACTAAGATATTAAATAAAGTGAGTTGTCAGTAACTCATTTAATTAGTGGATATTCGACATCTTAAACACAGGGAGATTAACACACTCATGATAAGAAGGAGCCCAAAATGTAATTTAGGATTAGTGCGGTAGTTCAATAATAATTCTTTAGTGGTATGAATTATTATTGATGAAATTAAGTTGGGTGTTCGGGGCGAACACGGGAAGATTAATTTCATCGGGAGACCAAAATCAATTCCTCCTCTCGGTCCCTATCGTAGCCTCTTATTTATAAAGTATTATACCCACCCATACCCACCTTCTTACCCACCTTAAGGTGGCCGGCCAAGCCTAGCTTGGAGCCCAAGCTAGGGCCGGCCAAACCGAGGTGAGATGGTTTAAATAGGTGGCCGACCCTAGCTTGAACCCAAGCTTGGTGTGGTCAGCCACATTAAATTAAAGAGGATTTTATTTTTTAAAATCTTTCTTATGTGGAAGCTATGGTTTTAAAAGAGAGTTTAAAATTTAAATCTTTCCTTTTATAGCTTTCTACAAAAGATTAAGTGAAAGGTTTGATATCTTTCCTTATTTTTAGTTAAAAGGAAGATTTTAATTTTTGATAAAACTTTCCTTTTTTGTAACAATCCTAATGATATAAAAGAGAGTTTTAAAATTAAATCTTTCCTTTTATAGTTTCTACAAAAGATTAAGAAAAGATTTGATATCTTTCCTTATTTGTAGATTGAAAGGAAGATTTTAATTTTAGAGAAAACTTTTCTTTTTGTAAATCATCCACATGTTTTAATAGAGAGATTTTAATTTATAAAACGTTTCTTTTATAACCAACCATGAAGGGAATTTTTTTTAAAGAGTAATTTTTATTTAAAAATTTTCGGAAACAAATTAAGAAGTTTTAATTTTGTGTTTAAAACTTTCTTTGTTTGGAGGGATTAAGGTGGCCGGCCATATATAGTTTGAAAGGGAAATTTTATTAAACTTTCCTTTCATTGGCAAAGAGAATAAGAAAGTTTTAATAAAACTTTCCTTATTTGCCAAGACCAAGGAATATAAAAGAGAGGGTAGAGGTGCATCACCTCATAACAATATCTCTTCTATTATTCCTCTCTTCCTTGGTTAGTGGTCGACCCCTCTCTTCCTCTCCCTCTCCTATTCTTCTTCCTTGGCCGGCGGCATCTTCATCTCAAGGAGCTTGGTTGGTGGCCGGATCTTGCTAAAGGAAGAAGGAGAGATAGGAGGTCTTGTTTCTTAGTATCCCTTGGAGCTTGGTGGTGGTCGAACCTCATCTTCTCTTGGAGTTCTTGTGGTAGCTAAAACTTGCTTGGAGAAGAAGGAAGCTTGGGTGGTTCTCGTCTCAGTAGATCGTTGCTCACACGACGTCCGAGATAAGAAGAGGAATACGATAGAAGATCAAGAGGTTGTTGCTTACAAAGAAAGGTATAACTAGTAATTCTATTTCGCATCATACTAGTTTTCTTTGTATATATTTTGAAATACCAAACACAAGAGGAATATGATTCTAGGTTTCGAATTTGTGATTCGAGTTTTGTGTTTCTTTTGTTTTTCGATCTTGTGATTCGATTATTCCTTTTGGTTAAACCTAGGGTTACTATAAGGAAATTAAATATTAAATTTTGTTGAAAGGCTTTGTCTAGGAAGTGGTGGATGCTCCCATACCCAAGAAGGCCTAGTGCCTCGCCATGTTTAACCTGGAAGCCAATCTATGAAATTAATATTTAATTGAATTTGTAACATGGGTGGATTTGGATCAATAATGTTAAGTATCGTTTGCGATCCAAGTCTAAATCTCTAAGAACAGATAAGTTAAATTTGGAATCAATAATGTTTAGTTCCGTTTGCGATTCCTAATTTAATTTCTAAAGAACATAATAGGTTGTTAAGAATGGTTCAGGACTTGTACAAAATTTTTGTACAGGGAAATCGGTACGATATTCTGAGTATCAATCAATAGGAGGGTTGTTAGGCAACCTGATAGATTCATGTTTTTGGGAGAGTCTTCAGACTTGATCCCTGGTGAACATGAAGCACTCCAAGATAAAGATGCAGAATCTTGGCAAAGTGCAATGAACTCTGAAATAGAATCTATGCATTCTAATCGGGTCTGGGAGCTTGTAGAACCACTAAATAGTGTAAAAGTCATTGGATGTAAATGAGTCTACAAAAGGAAAAGAGGAACAGACGGGAAGGTGGAAATCTTTAAAGTGAGTCTTGTTGTGAAGGGGGTTACTCAGAAAGAGAGAATCGATTATGAGGAAACCTTTTCGCTGGTAGCCATGTTTAAGTCTATCCGGATTCTTTTATCTATTGCTTCTCATATAGATTATGAGGTTTGGCAAATGAATGTCAAGACAACTTTTCTTAACGGAAGTCTTGAAGAAAAGATCTATATAAAGTAACCAGAGGGATTCATTGCGAAGGGCAAAGAGCATCTTGTATGTAAGCTCAATTGGTCCATTTATGGACTGAAGCAAGCTTCGAGATCTTGGAACATCCGGTTTGATGAAATGATCCAGTCTCATGGATTCATTTAGTCTCCGGATGAGTCTTGTGTATACAAGAAAAGTGACGGGAACGTGGTGGTATTTCTTGTACTATACGTAGATGATACTTTGCTCATTGGCAACAATGTCAAAGTGTTGTCAGACGTAAGGGTATGGATGTCCAAGCAGTTTGATATGAAGGACTTGGGAGAATGTGAACATATTCTTGGGATCAAACTAATAAGGGATCGCAAGAAAAGGATGTTGTGCTTATCCCAAGCTTCATACATCGATATTATCCTAGCTCGTTTTAGCATGCAAAACTCCAAAAAAAGGTTTTCGGCATGGAGTACCTTTATATAAAGAGATGTGTCCTAAGACATCAAAGGAGATAGAGAAGATGAAGGCAGTTCCTTATACTTCGGCTGTAGGAAGCCTAATGTATGCGATGCTATGTACGAGACCGGATATCTGTTTTACTGTGGGCATGGTTAACATATATCAAAGTAACCCAGGACCGGGACATTGGACTGCCGTAAAGCATATATTAAAGTACCTGAAGAGGATTAGAGATTATATGATGATTTACCAGGCAGATGATTTGCTCCCTGTGGGTTACACGGATTCGGACTTCCAATTAGATAGGGACAATAGTAAATCAACCTCAGGGTATGTGTTTACTTTCGGAGGTGGAGCCATAGCATGGAGGAGTGTTAAGCAGAAATGCATTTCAGACTCCACCATGGAAGCTGAGTATGTGGCAGCCTCTGAGGCAGCCAAAGAAGCTATATGGCTCAGAAACTTCTTGATGGACTTAGATGTGATTCCTGGTTTGCTCAAAGTTATCACAATTTATTATGATAACAGTGGTGCAGTAGCAAACTCGAAGGAACCACGAGCCCATAAGACAAGTAAACATATTGAGCGCAAGTACCACCTGATACGAGACATCGTAAAACGAGGAGAGGTTGTTGTCGCCAAGATTGCATCAGCAGATAACCTGGTAGATCCTTTCATTAAGGCCCTTCCGGTGAGAGATTTTGATAGACATGTTGAGGGGATGAGAATCAGATGTATGTCAGCATTTATGACAGCATAGTCTTTTATTATAAGTGAGAGATTGTTGGGATGTCTACTATAAGCGTAGCTTTTGTATGAACATCTGTTTTGAAATATTTTAAAATGAGAATCACGTTGGTCAAATGTTTGCATTTTATATTTATATATATGTCAATGCAGTTGTCCATTTAATGTATATTGCAGATAACATGGTGTGTGGTGCCACACAGAAGATCATGTTATCGATTCCTTATAAATTATAAATAGTAGCTCACAACCAAGATGTACTGAGACAAACCATTGGAACGGTTATAGTGTAATTTGGTATTAGTCTGTCTTGACTATAAAATTACACTAGTACACTATGTGTGTATTGAGCAGGACCGTTTGAGGTTGTTTGATTTGTACTGACTACATAAAAGAACAGAACGTCTGTTCTTATGGATGTGCGTCCTCTTAATCCCTATATAATAACAAACATATATACTTAGTATTTATTTCTTTAACTTATCAATGGGTGAAATTTATTCGTTAAATCAATAGGCTCGATGAGTTAGGAGATAGTATTATTTATATGGTGTGTTGTTGATTATAGAAGGAATCTATGTCCTAATTATTTAGGTTGATGATGTCCCCTTGAGGAGCTCATGTAAACCCTGCAGGTGGACTTAGTCCGGCATGATAATAAAGATGAGTGGTATTACTCTTGGAATCAGATGTTAATTAATTGGGTTGTCATTAACTCAATTAATTAACGGACATACGATATCTTAAACATAGGGAGATTAACACACTCATGATAAGAAGGAGTCCATATTGTAATATGAGATTGGTGCGGTAGTTCAATAATAACCCTTTAGTGATATGAGTTCTTATTGATGGACTTGAGTTGGGTGTTCGGGCCGAACACAAGAAGCCCAAGCCCATCAGGAGGCCTAAACCAATTCATCCTCTAGGTCCCTGTTGTAGCCTCTATATAAAGCTTCGCATCCACTCATCCACAACTTGGTTTTGGTTCGGTTTTTTCTTACTTTCCTAAGGTCGGCGGCAAGGCTATAACAAGGAGTAAGTGGTGCCCCCTAAAACCTAATTTTCCCACAATTCTCTTCTCTCCTCCTAGGGCCGGCGGCACACATCCTCCTCCCTCCTTGTGGTCGGCGCCCCTCCCCTCCTCCTTGCATAGGGTCGGCGCCCCCCTCCTCCTTGCTTAGGGCTGGTGCCCCCTTCTCCCTTGGTGGGCGGTGGCTTGAAGAAGAGGAAGAGAAGGAAGAAGATTAGAAGGTTGTGGCTGGCGGGTTTGGAAACAAAGAAGAGAAGAAGGGTGGTTTTGTCTTGGTAGATCGTCACCCACACGACGTCCAAGAATAGGAGAGGAATACGGCAGAAGATCAAGAGGTCTTTAGTTACGAAGAAAGGTACAACTAGTTTTTTAATTCTGTTGCGTAATTAGTTAGTTTTCTTTGTATCATTTTTTCGAATACCAACACAAGAGGCCAGTGATCTTGTACTTCAATCAAGGTGTGCTTTGATCTTTCAAGAACTTGCTTGATTGATCAAACACATGTTTGATTGAACATGCGGGTTGTTAGGAAAAGTTCTGTTCTTGTATAATTTTTTTTATTGGGAAATTGAAACAAAATGGGATTCCGGTGCCTTCAGGATTGACGCCTACAGTTCCCTCAACAGGGAACGCGTCCTCACTGGATCTCTCCTCCAGTTGCTTATCTTCACTTATCAACTATAATCACTTGACTTGCCTCTGACCCACCAGGTCTTTCCGTCAATTGTCAGGTCTGCTGACCCAACTAGATTTCGGCCGGTTGTCAGGTCCCGCTGACCCAACCAAACTTCCTGCCAGATATAAGGCTCCGCGGACCTATCTGGACTTCCCACCAGCTATCAAGCCCACAGACCTAGCTGGATTTCATCCTGGTATCAGGTCCCTCAGACCAGTCAACTCCTGCACACCTGGTAAAGTAATTAGATAAACAACACATCTAACTTTAGCCTATTTGTCATACATCAAACCTAGATTATTAGTGCAACCTGCACTAAGAATTCGTCATCAGTTCATAGATGATAATAAATCGGGCTAAAGAATTCTATATATTTAACTCACATATGATAATCCAAAATTTAATAAGTTTAAATTAAATCATTTTAATGGATTTGATTTATATTCATATGCCCAACTTATAATTAAACTTACAAATTAAAGATAATCACCCACATTTGTATAAAGAGTTCCTTAATACTTACTAGTTTTGTTGATTGCATGGGTGAATTGAGACTTCTTAACTGCTAAAGTTACACACAAACAAAACTTGGCGAAGGCTCCTAATTAGTTTGTCATAGTCAAGGAAAATTAAGTTTTGTATGATCAAGCACACCATAGTAGGTGCGGTGTTTTGTAAGAGCATTTATAATAAGAGATATTTAGAGAGAGTATTTTTTTTTAAAATATTTTTAATCTCAAATATTTTCATTGAAAGAGGATATTGGGGAGGAGATTTGAAATCATCGAGCATAATAGTTCATATTCTTTGGACTGCAATTTCTAGTCCCCTCTTAGTCTCTTTCGTGAGTTGAAATCTGGTCAAAATTGACTGTGATCTCCCCTGGGTTCATATCCTTTAGCGGTGGGCGGATCGCCCACTTGTCGATACCATACAGTTTGCCCAACCATTGGCGGCCGGAGGATGCCGCCTGACTCGACCCAAACTATAACTTAGGTGGGAAGATGAATTCAAGGGAGATCGTAGCTAATTTTGACCGGATTCCGACCGTGATTCGACATGCAAATGGTAGAAGAGACCAAGAGGGGACTAGAGATTGCAGACCAAAAGATCTATTCTCTGGACATAGAGTTATGCCAAATGATTTCTCGTTCTCTTCGTTTTTTAATAAAAAATAAAAATAATATTTAAGGATGGAATTTGGAATATTTGAAAGTGGAATATTTAATAGGTGTGCCCATGAATATTTAGTTTTAGGGATATTTAATTGTGAAATTTGAGATATTTGAAAATGAAATATTTAATTAATAATGTGAATTTGTGGACCATAAATATTTGGGAGAAATATTCTATATTATTATTGTGGATACTTTAATACGATCAAATATTTCTTCCAAATATATGTGGTCATCAAATATCTCATTACTTAAATATTCTAAATTTCACAATTAAATATTCCACAAACTAAATATTTACGTAATCTACCTATTAAATACTCCACTATTAAATATTCCAAATTCTACCATTAAATATATATTTTTTATTTTTTATTTAAAAATAAAGAGAGAAATCATCGAGTATAACTCTATAACTCCATGTCCGGTTATTTCAAATCTCTTCCATAATATTCCCTTCTAATGGAGAATATTTGAGATTAAAGATATTTAGAGAAATATCCTCTATCGTGGATCCTCTAGCGCACTGTTTGGGAGGAGGTGAGTAAGGGGAGGAAAGGATAAAGAAGAGGAATGGAAACTTGAAACCCTTTTTGGGAGGAAGTGAGGAAAGGAATGGTAAGGGTAAGCTTTAATCTTCCTTACCCATGAAATAAAAGAATTTCTTATACCCGATTTAGGGTGTAAGAAAGGGTAATGTGAACTAAAAAAATTTGTATTCTAATTTTATCCTTTTTTATATTAATTCTAAAAATTATTGTTTTAGTTATTATTTGCGTCGCGACGAAAAACACTTGCACCGTTTGACTCGCACAACCCGATGCTTGCACGCTGTTGACGCCGACGTTGACTTTGACGTCGATGTCAACTTCGAAGCCCACTTCGATGCTGACATCGATATCGACTTTGACGCCGACTTCAACATTGACTTTGACGTCGACACAAATTTTAACAAGTAAATTATAATGACTTAAATACAGAAGTCTTAATCAATATATATATATGGAAGATGTACTATCTTTTTCAACGCTTAAATTTATAAAATTAAGATATTGATATTTTAATATTCTAAATCCGTATATTATATTATAAAATTAAGTTTTGACTCTCAGAGTTTGTTCTACAAATATTTAGAAAATATTTTGATTAAAAAAATTAACTAATTATTGTAAATTTGATTTAGATTTATTCGAGTTAAAGATGAGGAGAGGTAAAAGTGGCGCTCATTAAAATGATGAGATTAGTTTAATTTTTAAAAAGGCAAACTTATTTAATGTTTTGAATAAAAGGCAACATATTAACAAAAGCTTCCTCAATGGAAGTAGAGGAAATGAAGTAATTTTAAATGATCAATTTGTATATTATAAAAGAAGATGAAAAGGGGAAATAATCTTTTAATTCCTTTGAGAATTTCATTTTTAGTCTGTTCAAATTGAATCGAAGTGACGTCAGGTTTATTTTCCTCTTTCTGTTCGTCTCTTCTATTAATTTTCTTTTATGCATTTTGTTTATTTAATTAAAACTGAGCAAACGGTAGGTATTTTATCTCAGTTGAAAATTGATTCTAAATTTATTTAATTAAAATGAACAGAAACATAGTAAAGAATTTATGTTCTGTATATATTTTTAGTGTTCGTTTTGCTCAAAATGTAAAAAAAGAAAAAAAAACAGAATTTGAATGATTTTGTTATAAAATATAACTTATCTTTAATCAATTAATTTAGAAATTTTAAGTTTATTCTATACTTCCAATCTGAAATTACATTTAAGGAAATCCACCGGTTAATGAATTAAAATTGGTGAGTTTAAAAAGCATCAAAATTAATTGAAAATTTTAATCAAAATGAAAAAAATGGTATTTATTATTAAATTTATTATTATGGACTTAACGAGTCAACGTAGATTTTTATTTTTGAAATTCGGCTTTCCAATCGAACCAGACCGAACACCGGTTCAGGTCTTCAGGACCTTTAGGTTCAACAACGCAATATCAATGGAATAGAGGCATGCTTACAGTCTTACACCGAATACCTTCGAGAGACAGACTAGCGATGAGTTCCGTCGCCGACGCCGCCGATCGGAGGCCACTGCGTCTCTTCTTCATTCCCTACTTTGCCTCAAGCCATCTGATCCCTTTGGTCGATATTGCCCGCTTCCTTGCTGCCCGAGGAGCCGATTCCACCATCCTAGCCACCCCCTGCAACGCAGCCCTCGTCCGCGCCACTGTAGACGCCGCAGCAGCCGCTGGCCTCCGGATCCAGCTACTCGAATACCCCTTCCCGTCCGCGGAGTCCGGCCTCCCTCCGGGCGTAGAGAACCTCAGCGCACTGCCCCCCTCTGAGTGCGACAAGATCGACTACGCCATCGCCTTCACCCGCCCCACCCTCGAGCACCTGCTCGGCCTCCACCACCCTGATGCGGTTGTCGCCGACGGCCATTTCCCGTGGACTATAGATATCGCTCGCAAACTCGGCATCCCGCGCATCAAGTTCACCGCGTTGGGGACCCTGTCTTTCTGCGTCTTTCATTCTGTATTGGCGAACCAGCCGTTCAAGAACGTGACCCGCGACGACGAGCGCGTTCCCATCCCGGACCTCCCTCACCCTTTGTTACTAGCGCGATCTGAGCTCCCCGACTTCCTCGTCCAGGATACTGTCTTCGGTAGACTCATGGAAGAAGTCCGCGAAGCCGACAAAGCAAGCCTCGGCATCATCATCAACAGCTGTACCGAGTTTGAGGGGATCTACCTCGATTACTTCCATCGGATGTTGAGCATCAAGAAGACATGGCTCGTGGGCCCTATCTCCCTGAATGATTCTGAATCCAGCAGCGTCGGGGTCCGAGGTGGCGGCCTCGACCCAGCCGCCGTTGGGAACAGAGCACGTTGCCTCTCGTGGCTCAGCGAGCAGAAGCCGAGTTCGGTGGTGTACGCCTGCTTCGGTAGCTGGAGCCAGTTCACGGGCGAGCAACTCAGGGAGATAGCGCTCGGGCTAGAGGCTTCCGGCCACCCATTCTTGTGGGTGCTGCGCGAGGCGGACGGAGCCGAATGGATGCCGCATGGATTCGAGCAGCGGGTGAAGTGGCGCGGGCTTGTTCTTCGGGGGTGGGTCCCGCAGGTAGAGCTGCTCAGCCACGCCGCCGTCGGCGCGTTCGTGACGCACTGCGGGTGGAACTCGTTTCAGGAGGGCGTCTCCTCCGGGTTGCCGATGGTGACGTGGCCTATCGGGACGGATCAGTTTATAATCGAGAAGCTGGTGGTGGAGCGATTCCGCGTGGGCGTCAAAGCGTCAGACAGCATAAGGAGCACGACGGATCCAAATCGGACGATCGTGAGGGCAGCGGAGCTGGCAAGGGCGATAGGGAGCATCATGGACGCTGGGGTGGCGGCCGAGGGAACTAGAAGGCGGGCGAGGGAGCTCGCGGAGAAGGCGAGAGCGGCGGTAGAGAAGGGCGGTTCGTCCGACAAGGCTTTGAATGATTTGATAGAGGATATATACGTCTGGCACGACAACAAGAGGTCCGCTGCAGGGAAGGCGGTCGACATTTAGATTTAGCTAGCAGTGTGATCGTAGGTTTATTTCTGTATTGCTTTTTGTTGTCTACTTGTTCTGTTTTCTGAATAATTGCATGGCATCCATCCCCTATTAGTTATATATTATTTACTAGTATTTCTCTCATATATTCCTCATTTTCAGAAAATAGTTCTCAAAGATTAAGCTGACATGCAACTATCAAATATTATTATAATGTTGCAAATTGTTCTGTACGTTTTTCAAATTATATTATAAATATCATTATGTTGTAAGTGCTAACTTAATATAAAATTACTATTAATTTTATAATGCAAGGTACATCGAATTACTAGTTGTGAAACACAAGCCGCTTCTGTTATTGTGTTCTTCCAACTTTGGATTCATTTGTTCCAATTATTGAGCTAATTATTGTACGGCCGATGGGGCCAATGTTCAGACTTCAGGGCATCTTTTGACGTAGAAATGTAGAATAGAAACATCTTTGGAGACGTTTTCTCGGTGGGGACCAGCAGACCACGTGGCAGCACATGGCCCACCAGATCATGTGGGGGCACATGGCCTTGAAGTGAAGTCTGGAATCTTAATATATTTTTTTTATAAAAAAAAATTAATGACCATTAAGAATCCATCTAGGAGATAATTTTTTTACAAATGTATTAGAACTGGAACTGTAAATATCTAAATGATAATTAAATATCTTACTATTATATTATAATCTGGGACAATATCAATATATTTTAAAGTGACAAGATGATGATTCAATATTGTCGACGGCTGACTAAATATAAGTTGATTAATTACAAAGGTATTTTTTATTTAGTATAATGATTTTTTATATACAGATGATAGATATTTAATAAAATATTTTATATTCATTAAAAATTAATTTTAAAATTTATTAGAGTAACATAAATTGTCAATCCATAAGATCTTAATATAAATATATATACTTTTACAAGCTAGAGCACCTCTTAACACTCTTTTGCCGTTGTATCCACAAGGAACTTAGCAATGATTTTCTCCCAAAACTTGCAGTGGTAAGTTTGTGGGACATATGCTAATTTTCTCCCAAAACTTGCAGTGGTAAGTTTGTGGGACATCATCCTGTAAAAGTGATCAACCGAGAGAATGCAGAAATTGATGACATTAACATAATCCGTGACGGGGATCATCTTATTAATAATAATAATAATAATAATAATAATAAAAATAAATGTACTTATTTTTATTTATAAAATTATACCATATATATCTAAAAAATGACGCATATATTATTTTTAACTCACAAAATTATACCATATAATAAAAAAAACGCAGGTACCCTTTTTCAATTATAAAAATTACACCGTATATACCCACATTCCTCAATCAAGATAAACAAACACGCAGAGGAAGAGATTTCTTTCTCTTTCCATTATCTTCCTATGCCCCTAGGTTTATTTCATCTATCCATCATCCACTCCTTCTGGTAAACAGAGCATTAGAGTGAAAATCTATTATCTCAAAATCAGATGGAAAGTAACGGATGAAAAAAATGGCTCATGTACCTTTTTTATTCATAAAATTACACCATATGTAAAAAATGACGTATGTACTCTTTTTAACTCATAAAATTATATCATATATAAAAAAAAATGATGCATGTATCCTTTTTTAGTTATAAAAATTACACTGCATGTACCCACCCTGCTCACTTAAGGTAAACAAATATGCAGAGGAAGATTTCTTTCCCTTTCCATTCTCTTTGCATGCCCTTAAGTTTATTTTATTCATTCATCGTCCACTCCTTCATATAAACAGAGAATAAAAGTTACACACAATTGAAGTACACAAAAGTTGGCGTATTAACTTTATAAGTAGATACAAAGTATGTAAATATAATTAATACGGGTTGTAACGAGTAGACACAAAAGATGATGTGACAGTCAAAATCAAGGGGATATGACAATAAAGGTCAAGACGACGTGGTAGTTGGGAGAAGAAAGCGTTCTGCCCTTGGCTTGGTTGATCGCCCAGCGCTAAGGCTCTCGGACCCAGCCTAACCGGATGGCAATTCAACCGGTAAGTACCGGTCAACCCTTATGTCAAGCGAACCTAAGGGGTTTAGTGCTTTAATGTGTTACTCTTGAACTAAAAGGATAGTTTTTGGTCATTCAATAGCTGACCGAGTTTAAGGCTAGCCGAAATAACCGACCTACCTCACAATCGACAGCCATAGATCTGGTCAAGGGAAAGGTTAAACTCCTTACTCTATACGAGCCTCTTTACATATGTCTGACCGACCTTATTACGAGTTGCCCCTATGAGTTGTCACACGACAGTGCTTGTGTATCCCTATGGTCATAGAACCGGACGGGTTTATATACCTGGTCGGATGAAATGCCGATTGGGCCAAAGGCCCCTCTACTTAAAGAGTCGATTGAACCTCTCAGGATAGCTTCATTTCTCTGGATGACCAATTATATGCTCGGTCGGACAAAAGACATTATATTATTTTCCAAATGAGTTTCTAATAGCATTCAATGCATAACAAAGCAACTTAAAGCAAGGACAGACATAAGGATGGCTTGCCCTAGGGGCCGTCCTGGATATACTCAGGCTAATATTACGCAGAATATAACTGAGCAACTTAATGCAAGGACAGACATAAAGATGACCGTCCTTATTGCCCGACCAAGATATACTCAGAGGATAGATGCCAACAGCAGAGGCATAAAGATGACCGATCTTATAGGTCATCCAAGATGTACTTAGACAAATGCATCATGTTATTTCCGAACGGATTTCTAATAGCATTCAGTATATAATAAAGCAGCTTAATACAAGAATAGGCATAAAGACGGTCGACCATAGGGGCTGACCGGGATATACTTAGCCGATAGCATAAGTAAAGAATCCTAACAAACCTATCAGAATAATAACTATATGTCAGAGAATATTCTTCTAGAACCTTCTTCAGGGCTTATTATGTTTCCCATTAGCAAACCACTATAATAGCATATTCCTTTAATAACTTCGGCAACAACATAAGCTATAAATGACAAAAGAGGTATACATGTGGATAAATGGAAGATTCCTCTGACAATTATTGCACATTGCCTAGGTTGTAACCTCTCCTTTACCTAACAACCTCTAACACGGGTTGTCACCTCATGATTGCAGAGGCTATGAGATGTGATATATAAAGGGGGTCCTCTTTGTTGGATCGAGATGCGCTAGAGGGGGGGGGGGGTGAATAGCGCTCGTGACTTTCACACGTTTCAGATTCGGAAATCGTTCGAGTAAATGCTAGGGGTGGGCATAATTCGGTTCAAACCGGAAAAACCGACCGAACCGAAAAATTTCCATTTTTTTTGTTCGGTTTTTTCGGTATTTCGGCCGGTTTCGGTTTAAGTTTTTTAAAATTCGGTTATTCAGTTCGGTTTCCGGTTTTGACTCCCAAAAAACCGAAAAAACGGAACCGACCGTATTATACTTAAAACATTATTTTTATAGATATTTGATCATACAAGTGGATTAATTTCTAATTATTTATAATATAATAGCATAATCAAATTATATATTTATATTTACTTATTGTTACCGGATAACAAAATTTTAATATTACTTTAAATTCATAATTATTTTAATAAATTGATACTTTTTCTTTGTCTCTAAACTAATATTTGTAGTAGCACAAAATCAATTTAATTCATTGTATAAACCATATATAACCGACCGTATAAACCGGACCGTATTACATAAAAATCGAACTGAACCGTAATAAAATGGTTTGGTTTTGGATCAAAAATCTTTAAAACCGAAACTGAAAAAATAAAACCGTAGTAAGGTAAAACCGGACCAAACCGGTCGATGCCCACCCCTAGTAAATGCAACAGAAATAGAAAGAAAAACAACACACGAACACAAGTTATTTACTTGGTTCGGAGCCTAGGGCGACTCCTACTCCAAGGCCCGCGGTCGTTGATCGTTTTCTGTGGGCAACAACTATATCGCGTAAATTCAGTTACAAAAGTATTACAGTTTAATAGTATTAAACGTTGTACCGGCAACTAAAATTGAAGATTTGAAGCTCTGGGTCGTCGGGCACTTGTAGCAGCACTTCTGGGTCGTCTTGTTCGCAGCACACAAGAGAAGATTGCTTTTCAATTCGTTATGTCAACCTGCTGCTCGAATACCCCTTTTAGACAGTGCTGGAGGCGCCTCAAAGCCCTTTCGAGGCGCCTCAAAGCAGTCGAGTCAGCTGCGTGGATCAGCGCTGAAATCTTCTCCTCTGATCCACTTGAAGGCGCCTCCAAGCTGGTCCAAGGCACCTCCAAGCTGCGGTCCAAGGCACCTCCAGCTCTGCCGCGCAGACTTCAGCTCCTTTTCACCCAAGGTGCCTCCAAGCTCCATGGAGGCGCCTCAGACACTGTTCATCTGAGGCTAGCCTTGCTCATTTGTCCCTACAAAGCATGTTAGTTCACAAAACACACACATACCCTGCAAGACAAAGTTAGCACACATAAAATATAGTAAAAGCAGTATTTGACAATCATCGGACTGTCCAGGTCTGACTTCGAATCTCCGACCGGAAACCTTAGGTCGACCCGACGCCTACTGTTCCCTCTACGGGGAGCGCGTCCTCACCTACTCCCCTCAGGAGAGATTACCTGATGCTAGTCCGGTCCTCCAGATTGACTGAACTTTCTGCCTAGGGTTACCACCCCCTAGGACCTAGGGTTACCGCCCCCTAGGGTTTTTCTCCACCTAGGGTTACCACCCCCTAGGACCTAAGGTTACCCTCCCTTAGGATTTTCCTTCACCTAGGATTACCACCCCCTAGGACCTAAGGTTGCCGCCCCTTAGGGTTTTCCTCCACCTAGGGTTACCACCCCCTAGGACCTAAGGTTGCCACCCCTTAGGGTTTTCCTTCACCTAGGGTTATCGCCCCTAGGACCTAAGGTTACCACCCCTTAGGATTTTCACCTGCCTAACCACAGTTAGGACTTTCCTGAAACACTTATTCAAGTACGTTAGACAACAATTAATCTTAACTTTGAACCCTTTGCTATTATCAAAACTCGGGTTCGATCGTCGGATGCTTCCTGCACCAACAATCTCCCCATTTTTTATTATGGCAATCGGAATTCAAAGTTAAGTAAAAAAAAATGCAATAATGATCTTCAAAGTTTAAGTAAGATGCATAAGCAAGCTTAAGTAAATAAATGAAACAAACTTAAGCCTTTAACGATGTAAGGCTCCCCCTTAATAAGAGCCCTTTAATTTGAATAATTTGAATTTTAAGTTCTGCTTTGAATTTTCCTACTCTCCCCCTTTGCCATACACCAAAATAAACAAGGGGGTAACAGGGAGTTTGTGATTAATGACCTTAGCTTTGACTTTTCAAAAAATATTTAAAAACGATAACGACCTTAATATAAATAGAGGGATAAAGACTTAGCTTTTTGAAATTAATAGTCTTGTAAAATGTTTAGCTAAGTAAATGTTTAAGGATTCACAAGAGATCTTTTAAGATAGCTTTAAAAGATTAAGTTTGAAAATAACTTAACAACATTCGAAAAAGTACGTAGATAACTTTTGAGAAGCCTTTTTTTAGACAAGTTAGCTAGATTCGAAAACTTAGATCTTGTAGATTCGAAGTACTTAGGTAAATTATTTTAAAAAGAGTTTAGCTAAACTTGAGAAACTTTTTCAAAAAATGCTTAATTCCATTTGAGATAGGACTTTTCTCAAAATTGGCTAAGTTTGAAGGCATTCTAAAAAGTACTTAATTCAATTCGAAAAAAACTTTTGAGAAAAATATTTAGCTTAGCTAATTTTGGAAACGGCTATAGAAGTCACTTAGCTAAAATGTTAGCAAGCTTTTTGAAAAACACTTAGTTGAAAACATTGAATTTTGAAAAATCCTTTAAAAGTTTAAATTCGAAAAGATGCTTTAGCAAAAGTTGAAATAACTTTAAAAATGCTATTGGAAAGTATAGCTAAAGTTGAAAAGTACTTAGCATTGATCTTGAACTGAAAAATACTGAATTTTAAAAAGTGCTTTAAGAAGAGATAAATTTGTAAAGTTATAACTAAGGCCATGTTCACATCATTTCAAGAAGCCCTAAAGTCCAAGCATGAGTAACTTAAAAATATTAAAATTAAACACTTAATTTTCTTGCCCACATGTCTAACCAATTAGCTACTAGCTGATTACTTAGAGAGCAACAGCTTTCACTTGGTTAGTCAAGTTAAGTCAATTGATCTAGTTTGATTTGACTAGGTCTGGATGACTTAATTTGATTAATGTATTGTTGGTTTTAAATGCTCAGACTTACTGCGATGCACAGAAATAAGTATTTTGAAGTCTAGGTTGTACCTTATGCATCTCACGCCATTCTAAATTTCTTTCAAACACAAGCAAGTTAAGCCTACTGTGCTTGTGAGATGCTCTGGCTGAAATTTAGGGGAACATGATATCTAGGGGGAAATTCCTAGGCTAAGTTCGAATTTGAAAGTCTAGTAAAATTAGGATTTTGAAAATATTATTTTTCCTAAAATTTTGAAGGATACAAGAGCCAAGTAACATAAGGTCTATTCTACTAAGCACATTAAATATAACAAAAACTGGTAAGCAGAAAAGTAGGTTAAGTAACTAAATTCTGATAGGCAAAAGTTTAACTAGGTACTGATAGAATAGTGGATGAAAGTGTCTGCGTCCAAAGTTAAAAATACAATGCATGAAAGGATAGCATCACTGAGTAGGATCATCAGCTGGAGGGTCGATAGCTGGAGGTGGTGCAAGAGGCTGCTCGGGTGTAGGCTGTCCCTGACGAAGAGAGGAAAAGTCGAAGGCTATCTCCGCGCGAAGCATGCGAAATTCATCCAGGATAAGCCGTCGTGTCTGTGCGGAGTGAATCTCGAGACGTGTAAGTCGGTCCTCAATCGATAAGGAGGTGGATGGTCGTATCGAGGTCGAGGGCCCTACCGAAGTGGAGGGCTATCCATGAATATCCTCGACTGTGAACTCTAACCACTCCTCTCCCTCAGCTGGAGCAAAGAAGGCAATAAACTCATCGTCTGCCTCGGGCCCTCTTAGAGCAACTGGCTCATCCTTGGCTGGGTCGGCTGGCGGTGGCCTGCCCACCCATGTTAGGACCCCCTGAGTAGTGACATCTATATGCGCTAACCTAAGAGAACCCAGCCCAAACTCATCATAACGGGTAAGAGGAATGATCGTTCCCCGAGTCACATCTATTCCTTTTATCGTCGAAAAGATGGACGTCAGTACATGGCAGTAGGGCATGTGAACTACTTGAGATGTGACGAGACTAGCCGCATGAACTATGTTAGAGAACATGTGTAATGCAATGTCTATATCCAGATGATGACATAATGCATACAAAAAAAAATAATGGGACGGGCACATTTTCGGGACGTCCCGAGATGTGATGGGTAGAATGCATGCAGTGAGGACTCTATACATGACGTAATCCTGCACCCTGAGAGACATCGACCTGAAATTAGAGACTCCAACTGGTCTCTCCCCACCAAAAAAATACTCAAAGAGTGTATCTAGAGTAATGTGGGAGTAGGGGTCGCCAAATGATAGATCCCTACTAGGGTAGCACAGGAAAGGACAGGCTGACTGTCTAAGCTCTAAACTAGTGCGTAATAAAGCAGGTGTAAACTAGATGTCCTTTCCACCAACTCTGGTGGAATAGACCAAATCATCAACCCTCTCAAGGTTGTTGAAAAATTGGGCACATAGATCTCGATTTACTCCATGACTGCAGTAAACCAGTCTGTCCAACTGATAGTGGGCAATCATCTCTACGACAGATGGACAATAACTCATGAAACAGGGTCTACTTAGGTATCTACATTTAATGATAGAGTATGAATGCTGAGAAAAACTAAGGCTATGCTGCTTAGTGGGAAATCTAGCGTCAGTGGATGGGGTCGTGCCCGAGGTGGACGCAACATTGCGTCGTTTCCTAATTTTAACCATATACATAAAAATTTGCAAAACAAGTACTAGAACCATGTAAAGGATGATTTAGGATAGTTTGGAGTATACCTAGGAGGCAATGTAGGGTATTTGAAGGAGTTGAAGGGTGGAAATCCGAGTTTAAGGCGCCTTGGATCGCTAGTTTCGGCGAGAAGAAAAACTTGCAGCGAGCTCTCTGTTCGCTGCATATTTCGGTATTGAAGGCGCCTTCAATCTCATTGAAGGTGCCTCCAATGGAGCGTTCAGGACGCCTCAGACCCGGCCCGAGGCGCCTTAGTTGTTTTCGGCGGGAATTTTCCCGTCGATCTTGAAGGGCGCCTCTGCCATAGCAGAGGCGCCTTCGTTCGCCACTTTTAGAATTTTTTTTATTTAAATAATTTTAAATTTAAATTATTTTAAAATAATTTTTAAATGAGTTTTCAAAATAATTTGTGAAAACAATTTTTAAATAAGTTTTTAAAATAAGTTTTTAAAAGAATTTTTAAATAAGTTTTTTTTAAAGATTTTAATATTATTTGAATTTGATTTGATTATTAATTTGAATTATTAATTATTAATTTAATTTGAATTATTAATTAGATTTGAATTATTAATTTAATTTAATCCGTAGTCATCTCACCCGATCTAAATTTCAAATCAGGGAATTCTATAATTTTGTGAGATGAATTAGGTTCAATTATAGGGTTTGGTTTAACTTTATGTTAGATTCAGGTTTAGTTTTGGGCTCAACAAATAGACATTCTTTGGATAAACTTCTGGGCAATGGTGAGTCACTTGGACATCATTAGAGTAACCATGCCTTCGAGGTTTTTCAAATAGTCCTATCCACTGAACTTAGTACAAAACCTTTGTCTAACTAGTTAGGATCCGTAAGGGGTAGTTTCGATCAGTTCCACTTAGCCAAATACACCAGGTCGAAGCCATATCTTCCTAGACATGCATAGACTAAGTTTCCCTAACGTACTATCATCCAAAACTTCACCAATACAATTGGTCAAGTTAAACTGTTGTCCTTCTTTATTCTAATCCTATTTACCCTGCCAAGTAGGTTATTTTTGGAGGTGTCAGCTATTCTGAAGCCTCCCCCTACGTTATTGATAACTTTATGTATTTTTATTTATACATTAAATTTATATTTCTTTTGATGATTTAACTTTTTATTAATACAATTTTTCTTTTGGCTCCCCCTGGATCATAGCATCGATATGGTCTATCAAGGTAGTGTACTTGATCTTTGGGGACCCAATATTGACTAAGTCCAACTTGATTAACTAAGTTGAACTTAGGTACCCATGCTTGGAGTATTTTACTATTTGGTCTGTTCACTAACGATAAATAAGATCAAAATTTTCTATTTACTTTGAATCCTAGTCTGGATCGATTGTAAACGGCTTTCTATTTTCCAATAATCAAGTCGAGATTCTTGGAACCCAATGTAAACCGTTCCGATATAATTTTCAAGTCTTTGATTTGAATTTTCAGGCTGGAATTCTCTTCCTCAAGCTTTTGGACTTGAGTTGAGGTTCCAGTCTGAACAGATTCAGTCAACGATTCGTTATTAGTCGCTTCTTTAAGGGATGTTACCTCCTTTAGAAGTGACTTGATCCGAACCTTGGACTTAGCTACTTTACACATTAAGTAATTAATTAGACTGTAAAGGCGATTCATACTTACAGAGGGGTTTGTCCCTTCGAAAACGGATACGGATTCGTGGCTTCTCTCAGACTCGGCTTCCGATTTATCCTCGCTTCCGGATTCGTTCATGTGGTCCCGGGCCGTCAACGCGAGAAAACTCGTCTGCTCGAGTTCTTCGTCGTCATCTTACTCGGAAGAGGACTCGTCCCACGTCGCCTTCAGGGCCTTCTTTCTCCTTGGTTTCTTCGGATCCTTCTGGTATGGGCAGTTCACCTTGATGTGCCCCTTCTGATTGCACCCGTAGCACGTTACCTCGAATTTGACCTTTGAGCTTGGTTGGGCTTCTTTGGATTGGATGGCTTTTCTGACATCCTTTTTGTTGAAGCTCTTCTTTTTGTAGAGTTTCTTCACCAGGTTGAATATTTCGGTTTTGAGCTCGTCGTTGTCATTGTCCAAATCTGGTTCTTCTTCTGTCTCTGGTTCGGTTCTACGTTTTGTTTTTGATTCGCGTGCTCTTCTTATACCTGCAACCAAAGCCAACCCTTTCTCGGCAAGGCGTGCATTAATCTGCTCATGCAACTCAAATCCAGAGAATAATTCGTCTAATTTAATACAAGAAAGATCCTTAGGAACCTTGTAAGAATCTACCATTGATGCCCACAAGGTGTTCCTCGGAAAAGCGTTCAGTGAGTACCTGATTATGTCCTGGTTCTCCACCTTCTGTCTGATCGCATGAAGACTATTGAGTAGATCTTGTATCCGAGCGTGGAGTTGGGTACCCGTCTCACCTTCCTGCAATTTAATATTGTATAATTTATTAAAAAATTAAGTCCATCTTACTTACCTTGGTATCGGAGGTCCCTTCGTGAAGCTTGATCAGCTTATCCCATAGCTCCTTGGCGCTTGAGAATGGGCCGACGCGGTTTAGTTCCTCCTTCGTCAATTTGCACTGGAGGGTGCACATTGCTCTGGCATTTGCCTCCACCTTCTTGATTAATGTTGGTTCCCAATCTTCGCAGGGTGTTGGTTTGCCGTCTCTGTCAGTCGGTAGTTCAAACCCGGTCTTGATGATCATCCACATCTCGAACTGGATCTTCAGGAAAATTTCCATCCTGCCCTTCGAGTAACCGAAGTCCTCTCCAGTGAAGAGTGGGGGACGGACAGTGCTGTAGACTTCTTGTTGGGCCATTTAGATATGACACAGAAAAATAACACAAGAATATCCCAGGATTTGATCCTGGATTAGCAGTGCGGTATGAAAGTAAGGGTAAATTACATTCTCGAGTAGTGTTGCACCGACCTCGAGAAAAGAATTCGATAACGAAAAGAACTTGATCAGAAAATAGCAATTATGCTAATTCCAATCGACTCCGAAAAATAGAAAACAACACGAAAGAAATGTGTGATTGGTGGTTGCACCAGATCAATGCTACCCCGCTCTGATACCAATTGTTGGATCGAGATGCGCTAGAGGGGGGGTGAATAGCGCTCGTGACTTTCACACGTTTCATATTTGGAAATCGTTCGAGTAAATGCAGCAGAAATAGAAAGAAAAACAACACACGAACACAAGCTATTTACTTGGTTCGGAGCCTAGGGTGACTCCTACTCCAAGTCCCATGATCATTGATCGCTTTCTGTGGGCAACAACTATATCGCGCAAATTCAGTTACAAAAGTATTACAGTTTAATAGTATTAAATGTTGTACTGACAACACAAATTGAAGATTTGAAGCTCTGGGTCGTCGGGCACTTGTAGCAGCACTTCTGGGTCATCTTGTTCACAACACACAAGAGAAGATTGCTTTTCAATTCGTTATGTCAACCTGTTGCTCGAATACCCCTTTTAAACAGTGCTAGAGGTGCCTCAAAGCCCTTCCAAGGTGCCTCAAAGCAGCCGAGTCAACCGCGTGGATCAACGCTGAAATCTTCTCCTCTGATCCACTTGAAGGCGCCTCCATGCTGGTCCAAGGCGCCTCCAAGCTGCGGTCCAAGGCGCATCCAGCTCAATCCAAGGTGCCTCCAGCTCTGCCACACAGACTTCAACTCCTTTGCACCCGAGGCGCCTCCAAGCTCCATGGAGGCGCCTCGGACACTGTTCATCCGAGGCTGGCCTTGCTCATTTATCCCTGCAAAGCATGTTAGTCCACAAAACACACACATACCCTGCAAGACAAAGTTAGCACACATAAAATATAGTAAAAGCAGTATGTCATCGGACTGTCCGGGTCTGACTTCGGAACTCCGACCGGAAACCCTAGGTCGACCTGACGCCTACTGTTCCCTCTACGGGGAACGCGTCCTCACCTACTCTCCTCATGAGAGATTACCTGATGCCAATCCTGTCCTCCAGACCGACTAGACTTTCTGCCTATGGTTACCCCCCTGGACCTAGGGTTATCGTCCCCTAGGGTTTTTCTCCACCTAGGGTTACCACCCCCTAGGACCTAAGGTTACCCCCCTTAGGATTTTCCTCCACCTACGGTTACCACCCCCTAAGACCTAAGGTTATCGCCCCTTAGGGTTTTTCCTCCACCTAGGGTTACCACCCCGTAGGACCTAAGGTTGCCACCCCTTAGGATTTTCCTTCACCTAGAGTTACCGCTTCCTAGGACCTAAGGTTACCACCCCTTAGGATTTTCACCTGCCTAACCGCAGTTAGGACTTTCTGAAACACTTATTCAAGTACGTTAGACAACAATTAATCTTAACTTTGAATCCTTTGCTATTATCAAAACTCGGGTTCGATCGTCGGATGCTTCCTGCACCAACACTCTCCATTAGGAAGGTACGCTCTCTGAACATTTGAACTCTACTATCGTGTGTACATTCCTTACTACTCTACTCTCGTGTGTGTAGGATCGAAAAGAATTTAGATATCTCCACAATGACATGATATTGTCCACTTTGGGCCTAAGCCCTCATGGTTTTGCTCTTGGGTTCTACCCAAAAGGCCTCATGTCAATGGAGATATCTTTCTCTTATAAACCCATGATCTTTTCCATGTGTTTTCAATATGGGACTATGTTTGCAACCTTGCAACCCCAACAATCCCCCCCTCAAACAAAGGACCATGGGCTTCCCATGTCCGATCCTTGACCCACCAGGTCTTCCTGCCCCTCGGTCTACCCGACCTACTAGGACTTCCTGCCCCTCGGTCTACCCGACCTCTAGGACTTCCTTGCCTAGCCGCAACTAGGACTTCCTGCCCCTCGGTCCACCCGACCTACTAGGACTTCCTGCCTGGTGTCTGGTCCTCTTGATTCGAACATAGGAGCCCCCACTTTCTTTGTTCGAGGTCAATATTGTACTCACATGGTTCAATTAGACCATAGCTCTTGTGCACAGTCGGTGGTTAAACCTTCTGGCAGTCCGGGCTCTGATACCAATTGTAGGATCGAAAAGAATTTAGATATCTCCACAATGACATGATATTGTCCACAGTGTGCACGTTCCTTACTGTTCTTTATTCACCTGTCTAGACTTGTACTGACTTAAGTGTCGAAGTGCATTCGCCAAGGATCCCCCTGGTTCCTACGCACTAATGTTTGGCTGGCTCGTCTCTTTGTGCACAGGATTGAAAGGAAGCTTCTCTGAGGAGCAAAAAGTCTTCTCTCAGTTAACAATCAAGTCATCGTGCTTAGTGCATCATCTCTGTAATGTTCAAACAGGATCAAATTTGACGTCGTTTGTAGGAACTTTCGCCTGAATATGAGATCAGAGATGGAAGAAGCTGGACGACTCACCACCGATACCTTAATAACAGAAGATCTAGAGCTGCTCATCAATGCCCGAGCACAAAAATTAGCACAGCAACACACTGCTGCCACTCAATCCTATAACATCAATGACAGCCAGTCGAAGGGAAGGAGGAGTTCCGGAGGAAGGCCCCACCCATCTACCTTCTGCACCTCATTCACCAATCCTGCATCATCGAGCACTCTTCCGTATGTCGCTCGAATATATGGGCCAAGAGGGAGCACACCAAGAATCTTCTGGAGAAGCCCTTGGGTGCAAGGGAAAGGCTCTTACAACATGCTGCTCTCCCGAAGAGGTTAGCACCCCATTCTCTCAGAGGGTGCTAGAGGGCAAGTTGTCGAAGCATTATCAGCTCCTGACAATAGGGGAATACTCAAGGTCAACTGACCCTAAAGATCAGCTGCTAAAATTTGAAATGTCACTCTCCTTTATCAATACACGGATGGTGTAAAGTGTCGAGTATTTCTCATCACATTCGGCGGCTCGACACAAAGATGATTTAAGCGATTGTCGGCTAAATCCATTGGTACCTTTAAGGATTTCCGTAAGATTTTCCTTCATCACTTCGCCAGCAATCAGTGATACCAAAACACCCCCAAGTCTTTTCTTGCTCAAACAAGGGTCCAAGGAGACACTTAGGGCTTACATCAAAGAATTCAATCAAGTGGCTATGGATGCCCCGATAGCCACCACCGAAATTCTGGTGAGTGCCTTCTCCCAAGGTCTCACCGATAATAATTTCTTCCGCTCCTTAATCAGAAGACCCCCAAAACTTTGACCATCTACTTAATCGAGCGATCGAGCAACCGAGTTTAACAATGTCGAGGAGGCGTAGTGTAAGATATGATAATTAAATAATAAGTTTTATTAGAGAAATAACCTTATTAAATTTTCTAGAAATTTTTAGAAATTTTTTGAGATTTTAACAGAGCCTAAATGACTGGTTTAAGGGGACAAATCTATTAGGCTCTGAGGAAGTCTATTGGAATTATCAATTAAGTGGGAGTTTATTGATTTCATAAAAACCTAGGTTTATGATTAAATAAGAAAACTTAGGTTTTACACTCATTTTTGTTTGATCGAGAAGTGCGAGAGGGGGGGGGGGGTGAATAGCGCTCGTGGTTTTCACTTATCGTATTCGGAAAAACAACGAGTTAAGCAGCGGAAATAAAATAAAGATAAACACAAAGAACAAAGATACCAAGTTTTTTACTTGGTTCGGAGCCTTGGGTGACTCTTAATCCAAGGCCCGTGATCGTTGATCGCTTTCGGTGGGAAATCACTATCAATCCATGAATCTGTTACAACTTAAAATTACAAGTGCTAAATAAAGAATTACAATACCGACAACACAAAAGATGAGGAAAGTTAGTCGTCAGTTGTCGGAGCAACGGAGCGTCGTTTGAGCGTTCGCAGCAGTGTAAAAGTGCACATGATGTTCTGTTTGAGTTATATTTCGAAGCTACTCCTCGAGGCTCCTTTTATAGCCTCTGCAGGACTGATCCAGATCCTCAAAGCTCGGGTTCAGGTTTAACCTGAAGAGGATCAGTCGACCGATCCCCACGTTCGGTCGACCGATCAGATGATCTCCTCCTCATCCGATCCACTCGATCCGCTCGCTCCACTTTGATCTGGTCAACTCCTATCTCCAGTTCGGTCGACCGATAACTAGGTTCGGTCGACCGATCCCCTGGTCGAGCCCGGTCCACTTGCTAGAAAACTATCCTGCTACTTGGGGGTTCGGTCTGTTGGGATCCTTCGTACGGCTAGAGAGGGGGGGTGTGAATAGCCGACCCCAAATGCTCGCGTTTCTTTCTACAAACTAGGGTTAGCGCAGCGGAAATAAAAACAAGAAACGAAAACAAGAAGATCAAACCTCAACGCGTCGATGTAACGAGGTTCGGAGATGAAACTCCTACTCCTCGGCGTGTCCGTAAGGTGGACGAAGCCTATCAATCCGTCGGTGGATGAGACCCCGGAGAACCGGCTAATGTAAACTCCTTATGGGTGGAGAAACCTCGCCACAACAACTTGCAACAGCAGGATAGAAATACAGCAAGAAATACAAACAATATGAATGTAAAACACCTTGCTTGCCTTCGACTGGTTTCCGTTGACAAAGTAGCAACTTCACGGAAGAACAGCAGCAACTGACCAGTCGGGGAAGCTCACACGAAGCTTCACGAAGCAGAGAGCTCAGCAAAGCTCAAACACAGCAAGAAGCAGGGGCAAGAAGGAAGAAGAAGTAGTCCGTAGAAGCCCTCGATCTCCTTTTATAACTGCGAAGAAGATGAAGAAAACACAGAGCGAGCCGTTGTGACTCAACGGCTAGGCTGGACCGATCGAGCTCCATCTCGATCGGTCCACGAGCTCTGATCGGTCATGGGACCGATCAGGCTAAGCCTCGATCGGTCTGAGACCGATCGGGCTAACTCGACCTTCACGTGCAAGTGCGGACCGATCGGGCATCCTCGATCGGTCCGGCTCATCTGATCGGTCCATGGACCGATCGGGAACTTCCTGATCCCAGACGCTCCGATCGGTCTTCTGATCGCGACAGAAGACATCCGGATCGATCCAGCGATCGATCCAGCTCTTGGTTTTTGCCCAAACCAAGTCCCATGCCTTCCAAACCAATATCCGGTCAACCTTGACCTATTGGTATCTCATGCTTAGCATCAGGTCACTCCCTTGACCTGCTAAAACTCCCCACCAAGTGTCCGGTCAATCCCTTTGACCTACTTGGACTTTTCTCTTCGTGTCAAGTATCCGGTCACTCCCTTGACCTACTTGATCTTCTCAACACCAGATGTCCGATCATCCTTGATCCATCTGGATTTTCCCTTGCCCGGCTTCACTCACCAGGACTTCCACCTAGCTTTACTCACTAGGATTTTCACCTGGCTTCACTCACCAGGATTTCCAATCTGCCTGGCTTTACTCACCCGGACTTTCACCTGGCTTCACTCACCAGGATTTCCACACTGCCTGGCTTCACTCACCAGGACTTTCCAATTGCCTAACATCCCAGTTAGGACTCTCCCACTGCCTGGCTTCACTCACCAAGACTTTCCACACTGCCTAACATCCCAGTTAGGACTTTCTCACTGCCTGGCTTCACTCACCAGGACTTTCCACCTGCCTAACATCCCAGTTAGGACTTTCTCACTGCCTGGCTTCACTCACCAGGACTTTCCACCTGCCTAACATCCCAGTTAGGACTTTCTCACTGCCTGGCTTCACTCACCAGGACTTTCCAACTGCCTAACATCCCAGTTAGGACTTTTCCGTGCCAAGTCTCCATACTTGGACTTTTCCAGTGCCAAGTCTCCATACTTGGACTTTTTCCCGAATCAGGTCAACCAGGTCAACCTTGACCTACGGTTGCACCTACAATCTCCCAAACACCTATTCTTGTCAAACATCAAGAATAGAACTCTCTCACGAGTGTCAAACATCAACATGCAACTCAACTAGGTCAACCTTGACCTAAGGTTGCACCGACAATCTTTCCAAGTCAAACATCAAAATACAACTCGAGTCACGTCACCTCGAGTCGGGTCAACCAGGTCAACCTTGACCTAAGGTTGCACCAACACGGTCGACCGATCCAAACGTTCGGTCGATCGATCCCGGTCAGTTCTACCCCTACACAAAATGTTAGTCTCCTGCAAAACAGAGTTAGAGCATAATAGATAATATATTAGAAAAATAAGTTTGTCAGTCTTTGGACTATCCGGATCTGACTTCGGATTTCCGATCGAAAATCCTAGGTCGAACCGACGTCTATTGTTTCCTCCGCGGGGAACGCGTCCTCACCTACTCCACTTAGGAGAGTATACTTGATGCCAGCCCCGGTCCTCCAAACTGACTGGACTTTTTGCCTAGGGTTACCACCCCCTAGGACCTAGAGTTACCACCCCCTAGGACCTAGGGTTACCTCCCCCTAGGACATAGGGTTTCCACCCCCTAGGGTTTTCTGCCACCTAGGGTTACCTCCACCTAGGACCTAAGGTTACCCCCCTTAGGATTTCCTCCACCCAGAGTTACCACCCCCTAGGACCTAAGGTTACCGCCCCTTAGGGTTTTCCTTCACCTAGGGTTACCACCCCCTTGGGTTTTCTACCTACATAACCGCAGCTAGGACTTTTGCCTAAGAACACTTAGGACTTTCCTACAAAGCTCATTCAAGCGGATTAGACAACAAAACAACTTAACTTTGAATCTCTTTGTCATTATCAAAACTTGGGTTCGATCGTCGGATGCTTCCCTCACCAACAATCTCCCCCTTTTTGATTATGACAACGAAAATTCAAAGTTATGTAAAATAATGCTATAAAGTATTTTCAAAGACAGCATAAGCGTAACAGTAAAAATAGGACAAGCATAAACTTTGTAAAAAAACTCCCCCTTAATAGAAGCTTACAAAAACTCCCCCTTAATAAAAGCTCCTCTTAAAATTTGAATTTTAATTTTAATTTCTTTGTTTGAATTTTCTTATACTTTTGAATACCTTTGAATTTTCTTATACTCTCTCCCTTTGCCATATATCAAAATAAGCAAGAAAGTAAAGAAAAAATTAGGAAAGTGATCAATGACCTTAGCTAAGAATAACTTCTTTTTGAGAGATAGTTTATCTTTTTAGAACGTTTGAATAGAGAATTAGAAATACTTTGATAAATACTTAGCTTTTTAGAATAAATTTCCTTGTAATACTTTTAGCTAAGTGAAATCAAAAGTTTTATCATAAATTTAAAAAGCTTTAAATTAAATTTTGAAAAGTTTTCTTTTGAAAAGTATTTAGATAAATTTGAAAAGCTATTGAAAATATTTAGCCAAATTTGAAGTACTTAGCCAATTTTGAAATTTTTTTTGAAAAGTACTTAGCCAAATTTAAAAAACTTTTGAAAAATACTTAGTTAAATTTGAAAAGTTTTTGCAAGAACACTTAGCTTTTTAGAGTAAGATTTTTTAGCCAAGTGAACTCAAAATCTCAAAACTTAATTTTAGAAATATATTTAGCTAAGGGAAAGTTTTGATTTGAAAAGTAGCTTAGCTAAAAAGTTTGAAAAATAGATGATAAAACTTTAAAGTATAAAAAAATCTTGTAGAAAAGAACTCTTTTAGGGTCAAAAAGTTACTTTTAAATTTAGCTTAAATTTTAGCACCACCATTTGATTTAAATAATTTTAGCTAAGGCCACCCTCATAAAAAACATTCAAAAAGTCCTATAGTCCAAGCATGAGTAACAAAAAATTTAAAACTCAATACTTAATTTTCTTGACCACATGTCTAACCATTAGCTACTAGCTGTTTACCTAGAGGGCAACAATTTTCACTTGGTTAGTCAAGTTAAGTTAGTGATCCAGTTATATTTGATTACGTCTGGATAACTTAACTTGATTAATGTAAGTTAGATATTTATAGCCCAGACTTATGTCGATGCACAGACATAAGCATACTGAAGTCCAGGCAGTACCCTATGCATCTCACACCATTCTAAGTATTTTCAAACACAAGCAAGTAAACCCTAGGGTGCTTGTGAGATGCTCTGACTGAAACTAGGGGTACATGATTTCTAGGGGGTAAAATCCTAGGCTAAACCAGATTTTTGAAAAAACTAACAAAAGTTAGAATTTTGAAAAAAAAAATTCCTAGGATTTTAAAACCAATTTTAAAAACAAGTTGAGAAAATATAGTAAGCAGAAAATAAGTTCTATTCTACTAAGCACATCCCTATTTGTCTTCTAAGTGAACTGAACTCAAGTTCAGGTAAGGGTTTTGTGAATATGTCAGCTAAGTTTGATTTTGACTCAACATAGTTAAGTATAATATCACCCTTAGCTACGTGATCCCTTACAAAGTTGTGCTTTACTTCTATATGTTTAGTCCTTGAGTGGTGAATTGGGGTTTTGGTTAGATTAATTGAACTTATATTATTAATTGAAGTTTTTGTTTTCTGATATTCTAATTGATAGTCTTTTAGGGTATGCATCATCCATAATAATTGAGATGCACATTCACCTAGGGCTATATATTCAGCTTCAGTGGTAGATAAAGCAACACAGTGTTGCTTTCTGCTTGACCAACTTACTAGACACTGACCTAGAAATTGACAGCTACCACTTGTACTTTTTCTATCTAGCTTGCACCCGGCATAGTCTGAGTCAGAATAGCTGGTTAGATCAAGGGTGCAAGATCTAGGGTACCATAATCCTACATTTAGGGTTCCCTTAATATACCTATGTATTCTTTTAATGTATGTGAAGTGTGACTCTTTTGCACAACATTGATATCTTGCACACATACCTACTGCAAAAAGAATGTCCAGTCGACTCGCAGTCAGGTACAGTAGACTTCCTATCGCACTTCGATAGTATTTCAAGTCTACTGATTTTCCTTCTAAGTCTCAGTCAATTTTAATGTTGGTAGTCATTGGTGTATTAATAATTTTTGAATTATCCATTCCAAATTTTCTAATTAATTCCTTGGCGTATTTAGTTTGAAAAATATAAATTCCTTCTTTGGTTTGTTTAATTTGTAGACCTAGGAAAAAGTTAAATTCACCTACTAGACTCATTTCAAATTCATTTCCCATTAATTTGGTAAATTCTTTTAAAAATTTGGAATTATTTGAGCCAAAAATTAGATCGTCTACATATATTTGAGCTATAAAAATATCATTTTCTAGGGTTTTTACAAATAGGGTTGGATCTATTTGACCTTGGTTGAACCCTTTATATATTAGATAATTGGATAGACGTTCATACCGAGCCCTAGGTGCTTGTTTTAGTCCATATAAGGCTTTTTTTAGCCTAAAGACATGATTTGGATATTCTAATTCCTCAAATCCGGGGGGTTGACCTACATATACCTCTTTTTTGATAAATCCATTTAATAAAGTGGATTTTACATCCATTTGATAAAGTTTGAATCCTTTATGTGCTGCATAGGCCAGCAGCATCCTAATGGATTCAAGTCTGGCTACAAGGGCATAGGTTTCATCATAGTATAACCCTTCTACTTGGTTGAACCCTTTAGCTACCAACCTTACTTTGTTTCTAACTATTTCACCCTGATCATTTAACTTGTTCCTAAAAACCCATTTAGTATCAATTATGGTCTTGTTAATGGGTTTAGGTACTAATTCCCAGACCTGATTTCTTTCAAATTGGGCTAATTCCTCTTGCATTGCTAATGTCCAATCTGGGTTGGGTAGGGCTTCGTCTACAGTTTTGGGTTCAATTTTGGAAATCAGGGCTATTTGGCTTAGGTTCCTATAGGATGACCTAGACCTAGTTCTGATTCCTAGAGTTGGATCACCCAAAATTTGATCAAATGGGTGATTAGTATTTGTTCTTGTTGGTCTTATAGTTGGGTCAGTAATGGGTACTTGTAATTCACTAGGTTCAAGTGGAATTTTTCCATTATCTTCTAAATTTCTTGAGTTAATATTTTCTATATTGATATTTTCATTTACTACATTAGATAAGTTATTTTATTCATCAAAAATTACATTTGTAGTTTCTTCAACTTTTAGGGTATTTTTGTTATAAATCCTATATGCCCTACTAGTTGTTGAGTACCCTAAAAATATTCCTGGGGTTGTTTTTGATATAAATTTTCCTAAATAGTCTTTGGTGTTTAAAATAAATACTTTACAACCAAATACTTTTAAATAGTTTAAGTTAGGAATTTTATTATAATATATTTTATAAGGTGTTTTATTTTGATATTTATTAAGTAAAATTCTATTTTGTATATAAACAGGCTGTATTAATTGCTTCGGCCCAGAATTGGTTAGATAGTTTGTATTCATTCAACATGGTCCTAGCGGCTTCTTGTAGGGTTTTGTTTTTCTATTCTACTAGACCATTTTGTTGGGGGGTCCTAGGGCATGAGTATTCATGTTTATAGCCATTAATTTCACAAAATTTAATAAATTTATGGTTTTCAAATTCTCCCCCATGGTCACTTCTAATTCTTTTTAATTGATTTGCAAAAGATTTTAAAAACTTCAAAGGTTTCATCTTTAGTTTTTATGAATTTTACCCAAGTAAATCTTGAGTAGTCATCGATTATTACTAAGTAATATTGGTTTTTGCTTAGTGACTTGGATCCGTGTAAATCAAACAAGTCTAGGTGAAGGAGCTCAAGTATAGAATTTGTTCTGTTTAGGTTGGTTAACTTATGGTTTGACTTGGTTTGTTTACCTTGTTGACAAGTATCACAAGTTGAATTTTCAATAAATTTTAATTTAGGCAGACCTCTAACTAAACCATTTTGACTCATTTTTGAAATGAGTCTAGTATGAGTGTGACCCAGTCTTCTGTGCCACAACTCGATTTCCTCTTGTTGTGTCAGTAGACACTCTTGTGAAGAGGTAGGTAGGTCTATTGTATAAATGTTCTTTTTCCTAATTCCCTTAAGTGTGATTTCAGGATTATTAATATTCTTAATTATGCATTCAGTTTTTGAAAAAGTGACTAAGTATCCTGAGTCATATAATTGGCTAATACTAAGTAAATTGAAGCTAAATTGTTCAACTAATAACACTTTTCGAATATAAAAATTAGAATTTAATTGGATATTACCTATTCTGATTACCTTAAGGGTTCTGTCGTTGCCGAACGCAACAAACCTTAGGTTCTTGAGCTTCAGTTTAGTGAATTTCAGTCTGTCTCCAGTCATGTGCCTGGAGCATCCACTATCTAGCATCCATTAATCCAATTCTTTATGTTCCTACATAAAGTATTTGATTTGGGTCAATTTGATGGATTTAGAAGATAGTTTGACTGAAATTAACTTTAATGTTCCATCTCACCCAGTCCCGATGATCAATTATGGTATTCCTATGGGTGTTTGTGAGATGGTTTATTAAGTTAATTGGTTTAAGTTAATTTATTTTATTTAGCTGATTAAGTTAATTTATTGGTTAAGTCGATTAGTTAAGTTAGTTAATTAGATTTTAGTAAATTAGATTAAAAGTGATTAAGTTAATTTAAATTTAGTTGATTATTAAGTTAATTAAGTTAATTAATTATTAAGTTAAATTATTAATTAATTTAGGTAAGTCTATTTAGTTAAATTATTAATTAAGTTAATTAAGTTTATTTATTTAAATTATTAATTAAGTTTATTTAGTTAAAATTGACTAAGTTCAACCTAGATCCATTTCACCCGATTCTAAGTTATCAATCAAGGAACCTTGAGTAGCTTTGTGAGATGATTATCTTAATTTAGATTATTTCTAAGGATTAATTTATATTTGAGTTAAACTTAGGTTTTCCAATTGGTTAATTAAATATACATTTCGAAGATTGGCTCCCAAGCTATGGCGAGACACTGACCTTCTTGGGTATGAGATCATCCACCACTTCTAGATAGAGCCTTTCAAAGAAAATATATATTTAATTTCCCTTTTGAAACCCATAGTTTTAACTAAACAAGTATAAATTATGCCTAGGTCCTTAATCTATCCTAGTCTAAACATGCTTATTACAAGGAAAAAGTAAACAAGCATCAAACAATTTTATCTATGTATTAAAATAGTTTTTCTATTGGCTCCCCCTGGATCATAGCCTTAATATGATCTATCAAGGTAATGAACTTAATCCTTCAGGACCCAATATTGACCAAGTCCAACTTGATTGACCAAGTTGGACTTAGGTACCCATGCTTGAACTATCTTTTTACTCGGTCTGTTAACAAGTGATAAATAAGACCGATATTTTCTTTTAGTTCTAAATCCTAGTCCGGATCGATTGTATACGACTTTCTGATTTCCAAGAATCAAGTCAAGATTCTTGGAACTCAGTGTACACCATTTCAATGCAAACTTCAAATCTTTGACTTGACTTTTCAGGCTGAAATTCTCTTTCTCAAGCTTTTGGACTTGAGTTGAGGTTCCAGTCTGAACTGGGGCAGCCAAGGATTCGATATTAGTCACTTCTTTAAGGGATGTTACTTCCTTTAGAAGCGACTTGATTCGAACATTAGACTTAGCTAGTTTACGCATTAAGTAATTTATTAAATTATACAAATGAAATGTACTTACAGAGGGGTTCAGCCCTTCGGAAACGAATACAGATCCATGGCTTCTCTCGGACTCAGCTTCCGATTCTTCTTCGCTTCCAGATTCGTTGGTTTTGTCCCGGGCCGTCATTGCGAGGAAACTCGTCTGTTCGAGTTCTTCACTGTCGGACTCTTCCGAAGAAGACTCATCCCAAGTCTCTTTCAGGGCCTTCTTCCTTCTTGGTTTCTTCGCATCTTTCTGGTTCGGGCAGTTTGCCTTGATGTGCCCCTTTTGGTTGCATCCATAGCACGTCACCTCGAACTTCACCTTTGGTTGGGCCTCCTTGGACTGGATTACCTTTTTGACATTCTTCTTATTGAAGCCTCTCTTCTTTCTGTAGTGTTTCCTCACTAGGTTGACGAGTTCGGCCGTGAGCTCATTGTCGTCGTCGTCTGAATCTGGTTCTTCTTTTGATTCTGGTTTAGTTCTGCACTTTGTTTTAGCTTCCCGGGTTTTGCTTGTACCTACAACCAAAGCTATACCCTTTTCGGCGGGACGTGAGTTAATCTGTTCATGTAATTCAAATTCTGCAAATAACTCATCTAACTTGATTGAAGAGAGATCCTTAGAAACTTTGTACGCATCAACCATGGATGCCCACAAGGTATTCCTCGGAAAGGTGTTTAAGGCATACCTCAATATGTCGCGGTTCACCACCCTTTGGTTGATTGCGTGGAGTTCGTTCAATAGGTCTTGTATGTGGGTGTGCAGTTGGCTTGCCGTTTCATTTTCCTGTAATTTAATGTTATATAGTTTATTTAAAATAAGGTCCCTCTTGCTTACCTTTGTGTCTGGTGTACCCTCGTGTAGTTCGATCAACTTTTACCACAGCTCCTTTGCACTTGATAAAGGTCCTACTCTGTTGAGTTCCTCCTTTGTTAGGCCACACTGGAGGGTGTAAGTCGCTTTGGCATTTTCTTCTACCTTCTTGATCAGGGTTGCATCCCAGTTCTCGCAAGGCATCAGTTTGCCGACGTCGTCAGTTAGAAGTTTGAGTCCGGTCTTAACGATCATCCACATCTCGAGCTGGGTCTATAGGTACGACTCCATACGGCCCTTCCAGTAGCTGAAGTCTTCTCCGGTGAAGAGCGGTGGGTGGATAATGCTATAACCTTCTTGTTGAGCCATTGAAAACTTGCACACACAAAACAAGAAAAATCTGTTCCAAGACTTGGTCTTAGATTAATAGTGTGGGATATAAAAAAAATGAACTCGAGTGGTGTTGCACCAACTTCAAGCAAAAATCAATTTGATAAAGATAGATCAGAATATAGAAATTATACTAATTCCGGCCGACTCCAAAAAATTGAAAATACCACGAAAAACTTGCTTGAAAGGTGGTTTCACCTGTTCGAAGCGACCCCGCTCTGATACTAATTGTTGGATTGAGAAGCACTAGAGGGGGGTGAATAGCGCTTGTGGCTTCACTTATCGTATTCGGAAAAACAACGAGTTAAGCAGCGAAAATAAAATAAAGACAAACACAAAGAACAAAGACACCAAGTTTTTTACTTGGTTCGGAGCCTTGGGTGACTCCTACTCCAAGGCCCGCGATCGTTGATCGCTTTCGGTGGGCAATCACTATCAATCCATAAATCTCTTACAACTTAAAATTACAAGTACTGAATAAAGAATTACAATACCGACAACACAAAAGATGAGGAAAGTTAGTCGTCAGTTGTCGGAGCAGCGGAGCGTCGTTTGAGTGTTCGGAGCAGCGTACAAGTGCACAGGATGTTCTGTTCGAGTTATATTTAGAAGCTACTCCCCAAGGCTCCTTTTATAGCCTCTGCAGGACTGATCCAGATCCTCAAAGCTCGAGATCAGGTTTGACCCGAAGAGGATCGGTCGACCGATCCCCATGTTCGGTCGACCGATCAGATAATCTCCTCCTCATCCGATCCGATCGATCCGCTCGCTCCGCTTCGATCTGGTCAACTCCTATCTCCAGTTCGATCGACCGATAACTAGGTTCGGTCGACCGATCCCCTGGTCGAGCCCGGTCCACTCACTAGAAAACTATCCTGCTACTTGGGGGTTCGGTCGGCCGATCCAAACGTTCGGTCGACCGATCCCGGTCAGTTCTACCCTTGCACAAAATGTTAGTCTCCTGCAAAATAGAGTTAGAACATAATATATAATATATTGGAAAAATAAGTTTGACAGTCTTCGGACTATCCGGATCTAACTTCGAATTTTCGACCAGAAACCCTAGGTCGAACCGACGCCTACTGTTCCCTCCGCGGGGAACGCGTCCGCACTTACTCTATAAGGAACTAGATGCGCTAAACATGCAAACGCGCAGCGGAAAATACTAGTTCCTCTAGAAGATCCATGCGAAGGGAAAAAGAAATTACTACATATACTAAGCTTTCTAATATGATAGTATTATACCTTTGTAGCGTGCTCATGGACTCCCGACAACTCGGATCACATCACGATCTCACGTTCGCGCATCTACGGTATCCACACGAACAAGCGTTCGTTTGTCTCACAAACTCACAAGATGAAGATGAAACCACCTAAGGTTGTGCTAGCAACCTTGAGAAGGTTTCGGCCAGAGGAGAGGAGAGGAAGAGGAAGAAGCCAAAAATGAAGAAGTTACAAAAAAATGAGAGGAAAAATTACTTAAGTTTTTCATCCAATGAAAACACTTAATGTGCATTAATTCCATTAATGAGCCTTAATGATCATTCACTCTCCATTAAGGACACATTTGAAAACCTCTCATTTTAAATTAAAATTTTGAAAATTAAATGACATGATTCATTGAATTTGAAATTCAATGAATTTCTTCATTAAGCCTCACTTGAGTCTAACTCAAGTCTCCTCACTTGAGTCTAACTCACGTCCAATTCACTTGAGTCTAACTCAAGTCTAATTCAATCGAGTCTTACTCAATTAATCTCATACAATTCAAATTCAATGAATCACATTTCATTAATTTGAATTGACTCCTTGAGTCCAGTTTGAATTGGACTTAATCCAACAATTAGATCCAATTGATTCTAACTCAATAAGTTCAATTCCAATGATTCATCATATGAACCCATCTCCAAATCTACTTGTTCTTTGTGTGTGACCCAATAGGTTCTCGTAACATTGGCAATGTATCTAAATTAACATTTAGATACATAAGGAATGAGTGACATCTAGCAAGGCATCATTGCTACCCAAGTGACGAGAAAGTCGAGATCTGACCTAACTTGTCCGTGGCTATTATCTTGTATGACTTGGTCCCTCTATCCTTGATATCTAGGTTGATCAATGAGGCATAGATCGTGTCATCCTCTTATCAATCTTTGTATTTCTTGATCTCTAAGTAGACACACTCAATCAAATAAGCTCAATATCTCATATTGACTCATTTGCGCATGGCCATGCTTTCTTGTGTCCTACTAATCAAGGGGCCCACAAATATCGCTTCTATCATATGGAAGGGATAGATCCCATCTACATCACTCACATCCCTCTGCATAATTCATTGCATACCCAGTGATCGACTTTATTGTCCACCTTGTTACAGATGATGTTTGCCGATACCAAAGTACACAACTCCTTATGTAGGGAACCGTAGTGACTTCAGGTCAAAGGACTATTCATACCAATAGTCACATGAGAATGTTTATGACACTCATATAATGATCCATGAAACATTCTCATGGCGGGTCATTCAGTATATATTCTCTAATATATACTCATGTGTCAACTTGATATCTCATATCCATGACTTGTGAGATCAAGTCATCCGTTGATCTACATGCTAGTCTCAACGCATTAATATTGTCCTTGTATATTAATGCTCGACTAGGAATAGTTAATAGTAGTGTTCTCTATAATATCTCACTATCAATTCAACCAATTGATATACTGTAGATAAGAACCTACTACCCAAGGATATTATTATACTTATTCAATTGACACTGAACTGAAATAAATATAATAACCTACTTTGCCTTTTATTAATAATGATATATGATACAATAATATATCATTTACAATCATCTCATAATTGGTACTAGGGCTAATATTAACAATCTCCCACTAGCACTAGTGTCAATCACTAAGATATCAAATACCCATGGACCTAGTGTGACCATCATGCTTTCTCTGTGTCAAAGCCTTGGTCAAAAGATTGCAATGTTAGCATCGGTCGGTACTCTGCATATCTTCACATCTCCTCTATCGATGATCTCTCAAATGCGATGGAATCGCCGTAGTATGTGTTTGGATCTCTGATGAGAACGAGGTTCCTTAGCCTGTGCAATAGCCCCATTGTTATCACAATAGAGGTCTATTGGACTCGCTATACTAGGAACAACATCAAGCTATGTAATGAACTTCTTGATCCAAACAACCTCCTTTGCTGCAGCTGAAGCAGCAATATACTCAGCTTCTGTTGTAGAATTAGCGACTGTGTCCTGCTTCGAACTCTTCCAGCTCACAACACCACCATTTAAGCAAAACACATACCCTGACTGCGATCTATAATCATCCTTATATGTTTGGAAGCTAGCATCAGTGTAACCCTTTACAACAAGCTCTTCATCGGCTCCAAAGATAAAGAAATAATCTTGAGTCCTTCTCAAGTACTTAAGAATATTCTTGACTGCTGTCCAGTGACATTCACCTAGATCTAACTGGTATCTGCTCGTCATGCATAACACATATGAGACATCTGGGTGAGTACACAACATAGCGTACATGATAGACCCTATAGCAGATGCATAAGGAATCTGATCCATGCGGTCCCTTTCTACCTTAGAAGAGGGGCATTGAGTCTTCAAAAGACTCACACCATGTGACATAGGCAAGAATCCCTTCTTGGAATTCTCCATAGCAAAACGTTTAAGCACCTTGTCAATGTATGTACTCTGGCTTAGGCCAAGCAATCTTTTAGATCTATCTCTATAGATCTTAAGGCCTACAATATAGGTTGCTTCACCTAAGTCTTTCGTTGAAAAATAATTCCCAAGCCAAGTCTTCACTCACTGAAGAGTAGGGATATCATTTCCAATGAGTAGTATGTCATCTATATACAATATGAGAAAGATGACTGTGCTCCCACTAACCTTCTTGTAGACACAAGGTTCATCTTCATTCTTAATGAAACCAAACATTTTGATCGCATCATTGAATCGAAGATTCCAGCTTCTAGAAGCTTGCTTTAATCCATAAATGGATCTTTGCAACTTACAAACCTTTCCAGCATGCTTTGGATCTACAAAACCCTCAGGTTGTGTCATGTACACATCCTCGAGTAGATTTCCGTTAAAAAATACGGTTTTGACATCCATCTGCCAGATCTCATAATCATAGTAAGCTGCAATAGCAAGTAAAATCCGAATGGACTTAAGCATCGCAACTGGTGAAAAAGTTTCATCATAGTCTATACCATGAATTTGCTTGAAACCTTTAGCTACCAATCTACCTTTATAGGTATGCTTATGTCTATCCATGCCAGTCTTCACTTTGAAGACCCACTTACACCCAATGGGTTTGATCCCTTCAAGTGAATCAACCAAAATCCATACTTGGTTAGTGTACATGGATTCCATTTCGGATCTCATGACCTCTAGCCATTTCTCATAATCTGGGCCCTATACAGCTTCTTGATAAGATGTAGGCTCATCAAGACCAATAAGCTCTACATCATCATGGTCAGACAAGAGAAATGAATATCTCTCAGGTTGACGGCGGGTCCTATCAAATCTGCGTAGAGCGTGTACTACTTGAACAGGTTGTTGCTCCACAACTTCTTGTGGTGCCTGTTCAATTTCCATCAAGGCATCGGTGCTAGTTTGTGTATCTTGAATTTCTTCAAGATTGACTTCACTCCCACTAGTCTTTCTAGAAATAAATTCCCTTTCTAGAAAGACACCAGTTCTGGCAACAAACACCTTGCCTTCTTTGGGATTATAGAAGTAATATCCCTTTGTTTCCTTGGGATATCCTACAAAATAGCACTTGTCTGATTTGGGTCCAAGTTTATCTGAGACTTGTCGTCGAACGTAAGCCTCATAACCCCAAATCTTCATAAAAGACATCTTGGGACTCTTCCCAATTCATGTCGTATATGGTGTCTTTATGACGGCCTTAAATGGAACTCGGTAAGTGTGAAAGCGGCCGTCTCTAGAGCATGTCCCCAGAAGGAAGTAGGAAGATCTGTATGACTCATCATCGATCGTACCATATCTAATAAGGTGTGATTTCTCATTTCTGATACACCATTCCATTGTGGTGTTCCAGGTGGAGTAAGCTGAGATATGATCCCACACTTAATGAGATGGTCATGAAACTCTTGGCTAAGGTATTCCTCACCTCGATCTGATCGAAGCATTTTAATACTCTTACCAAGTTGGTTTTGCACTTCATTCTTGAATTCTTTGAACTTTTCAAAGGGTTCTGACTTATGTCTCATCAGATACACATAGTCATATCTATTGAAATCATCAGTGAAGGTAATGAAGTAATAATAGCCTCCTCTAGCAGCTATTCTGAAAGGCCCACATACATCTGCATGTATGAGTCCTAACAAATCATTAACCCTTTCACCATGTCCACTAAATGGAGTCTTTGTCATCTTACCTCGAAGACAAGATTCGCATGCCTCATATGATTCAAAATCAAATGAGTCCAAAAGTCCATCCTTATGGAGTTGGGATATGCGACTCTTATTTATGTGACCTAGGTGACAATGCCAGAGATATGTTTAGTTCAAATCATTAGACTTGAACCGTTTGGTATTTATGTTATAGATTGGGTTTTCAAAGTCTAGAACATAGAGGCCATTCATAAGAGGTGCATTATAATAGAACATATCATTGAAATAAACAGAACAACATTTGTCCTTTATTACAAATGAAAAGCCTTTCTTGTCCAAACAAGAAACAGAGATAATATTCTTTGTCAAAGAGGGCACATAACAGTACTCTTCTAGTTCTAAAACAAGCCCAGTGGGCAAAGATAAAGAATATGTTCCTACAGCGACAGCAACAACTCTTGCACCATTGCCTACTCGTAGGTCCACTTCGCCCTTTGTCAATGCTCTACTATTTCTCAGCCCCTGCACATTAGTACAAATGTGAGATGCACATCTGGTATCTAATACCTATGAAGAAGAAATAGATAGATTGACTTCTATAACATATATACTTGAGGCAGAAGTCTCACTTCTTTTCCGTTTTAGTTCCTCTAGGTAAACTTTGCAGTTCCTCTTCTAGTGTTCAGTCTCACCACAGTGGAAGCAGGTTCCTTCCTTAGTAACCCCACCTTTGGGTTTCAGTGCATGAGCCTTGCCCTTGCCTTTGGCTTGGGTCTTACCCTTACCTTTAGGCTTCGACTTGCCTTTACCCTTAGACACCATTAGAATGGAACTAGGCTTTGCCTTCTTAAGGTTTAGTTCAGCGGTTTTTAACATGCTCAACATCTGAGGCAGTGGTTTGTCAATTTCATTCATGTTGTAGTTCATGATAAATTGACTATAGCTATTGGGCAAAGACTATAAGATAAGATCAGTGGCCAATTCTTGACCTAGTGAAAATCCCAACCGCTGTAGGTTTTCTACATAACCAATCATTTTGAGTACATATGGTCCTACAGGACTTTCTTCTTGCATTTTGCATTGAAATAGTGCTTTAGAGATCTCAAATCTCTCATGCCTTGCTTGTCCTTGATATAGTTGTCTAAGGTGTTCAACCATATCATAAGCATCCATGTTCTCATGTTGCTTCTGAAGCTCAGAATTCATGGTGGCGAGCATAAGGCATGACACATCTAATGCATCATCTTGATGCTTCTTGTAAGCATCCCTATCAGCTCTAGTAGCAGTAGCGGGGGGTGCCTCAAGAATGGGCTGCTCTAGGACGTACAATTTTCGTTCTTGCTTGAGAACTATTCTCAAGTTTCTGTACCAGTCCAGGAAGTTAGCTCCATTGAGCTTGTCCTTATCAAGGATAGATCGCAGAGAGAGAGAGTGTTCGACGTGTTTGATGACATGGTTATCTACAACAACATAATGCAGAACTTAGTATCATATATCGATCATTTAATTAGGCCTTTAATTAAATGATGCTCCCACTGAATTGTAAAGCTTGGTAGGAACAAGTCATGATTGTGGTTTTACCCACACTACTAGCTCCAAATCCAATCACAATGACATTCATGTGGGATAAGATCCTTATTATACTCATCTTGAGTTAGCTTTGGCTAATATCCCAAGACTCGTATAACGTAGGTAGACATCATATACCAATTGCATCAAATGCAACTCTTGTATAGCGAGATGAACTAGTCTATTTGTTCATTTTGCCCATCTTATGAAATTCATATTATAGCTTATCTTGAGTTAGCTTTGACTAATCGCCCAAGATTAGTACAATTTGAATTCCATCTTATGGGATATGCCTTTAAATTCTCAATCTAAGTGAGACAACTTAAGTTGTACCCAAAGTTTAATATTCGGGCATCACAATTGTCCAGTCACACTCTAGCAAGATAAATTGAGTCACTTTGCTTTGGCAAAACCTAACTACAATTGATCGAGTCAGAAGTGAGTATTAAACTTTTGGTAGGCATATATTAAAAAGACCTAATCTTTTAAACTAAACATGTATCAAATACATCACATAGCACACATCACACATATATGCATAAATCAAAACGTGACATGGTTATGACCCCCATAAACTACGATCTTCTCAAGCCCATAAGAAGAGCGATGAGTCCACCTAGGTTACTGCAGCTTCTCCAAGCGCTCCCTTTGTCGCCGTGTGTTGTTGTTCTTCGTTCCTTCCTTTTCACCCATCGCCCAGTAGACTAATTCCTTTCTAATTTGTACATTATAACAGCTAAAGAAACTCGAGTTACATTCGAGTGTAGTCTAAATTACAATAGGAATAAAAGGGATAAAGGCACGACACGCAGGCCGTATTATGAATTACAACAACACACACAACTACATAGGGGATCAAGGGCCATAACCATGCACCATGTCACATATATTCACAATATATTTACTACATAAATTTACTATGATTGCAATAACAAATTATGAGCCGCAACGCCACGGCGGTCCCGCAACAAAATTAATTTTTGCGGGGGTTAGGGGGCAGCGCCCTCGAAACAAAATTAATTTTTGCATACTCGTTTATGAATTGCTTCCATGACCGAGACCCTACTACCTTTAAGGCCAACTATGTTTCATTCCGAACAAAACACCTTTGACCGAGACCTTGTTGGTCACATACCAACTATGTTTCGTTCTCAACAAAACACTAATTTTTGGCCGAAACTCATAATTTTGCAAATCATAATAAACCTATCATGCTTTTCTATATCACATATAAAACTCTAAAACTTAGTATATACCTTCGCAGGTGGCTCTGATACCACTGTAAGGAACTAGATGCGCTAAACACGCAAACGCGCAGCGAAAAATACTAGTTCCTCCAGAAGATCCATACGAAAGGAAAAAGTAATTACTACATATACTAAGCTTTCTAACATGATAGTATTATACCTTTGTAGCGTGCTCACGGACTCCCGACAGCTCAGATCACAACACGATCTCACGTTTGCGCCTCTACGGTATCCACACGAACAAGCGTTTGTTTGTCTCACAAACTCACAAGATGAAGATGAAACCACCTAAGGTTGTGCTAGCAACCTTGAGAAGGTTTTGACCAAGAGGAGAGGAGAGGAGAGGAAGAGGAAGAAGCCAAAAATGAAAAGTTACAAAAATGAGAGGAAAAATTACTTAAGTATTTTCATCCAATGAAAACACTTAATGTGCATTAATTCCATTAATGAGTCTTAATGATCATTCACTCTCCATTAAGCACACATTTAAAAACCTCTCATTTTAAATTGAAATTTCAAAAATTAAATGACATGATTCATTAAATTCAAAATTTAATGAATTTCTTCATTAAGCCTCACTTGAGTCTAACTCAAGTCTCCTCACTTGAGTCTAACTCACGTCCAATTCACTTGAGTCTAACTCAAGTCTAATTCAATCGAGTCTCACTCAATTAATCTCATACAATTCAAATTCAATGAATCACATTTCATTAATTTGAATTGACTCCTTGAGTCCAGTTTGAATTGGATTTAATCCAACAATTAGATCCAATTGAGTCTAACTCAATAAGTCCAATTCCAATGATTCATCATATGAACCCATCTCCAAATCTACTTGTTCTTTGTGTGTGACCCAATAGGTTCTTGTAATATTGGCAATGTATCTAAATCAACATTTAGATACATAAACAATGAGTGGCATCTAGCAAGGCATCATTGCTACCCAAGTGACGAGAAAGTCGAGATCCGACCTAACCTGTCCTTGGCTATTATCTTGTATGACTTGGTCCCTCTATCCTTGATATCTAGGTTGACCAATGAGGCATAGATCGTATCATCCTCTTATCAACCTTTGTGTTTCTTGATCTCTAAGTAGACACACTCAATCAAATAAGCTCAATATCTCATATTGACTCATTTGCGCATGGCCATGTTTTCTTGTGTCCTACTAATCAAGGGGCCCACAGATATCACTTCTGTCATATGGAAGGGATAGATTCCATCTACATCACTCACATCCCTCCGCATAATTCATTGCATGCCCAGTGATCGACTTTATTGTCCACCTAGTTACAGATGACGTTTGCCGATACCAAAGTACACAACTCCTTATGTAGGGAACCGTAGTGACTTCAGGTCAAAGGACTATTCATACCAATAGTCACATAAGAATGTTTATGACACTCATATACCGATACATGAAACATTCTCATGGCGGGTCATTCAGTATATATTCTCTAATATATACCCATGTGTTAACCTGATATCTCATATCCATGACTTGTGAGATCAAGTCATCCGTTGACCTACATGCTAGTCTCAACACATTAATATTATCCTTGTATATTAATGCTTGACTAGGAATAGTTAAGAGTAGTGTTCTCTACAACATCTCACTATCAATTCAACCAATTGATATAATGTAGATAAGAAGCTACTACCCAAGGATATTATTATACTTATTCAATTGACACTGAACTGAAATAAATATAATAACCAACTTTAATAATGATATATGATACAATAATGTGTCTTTAACAATCATCTCATAATTGGTACTATGGCTAATACTAACATACTCCACTCATGAGAGCATACCTAATGCCAGTCTGATCCTCCAAACTGACTAGACTTTCTGCCTAGGGTTACCACCCCCTAGGACCTAGGGTTACCCCCCTAGGGTTTTTCGCCGCCTATGGTTACCTCCCTCTAGGACCTAGGGTTACCACCCCCTACGATTTTCCTCCACCTAGGGTTACCTCCCCCTAGGACCTAAGGTTACCCCCCCCCTACAAACAGCCTCCGCAGGAACCTTGGTGCACTTCCCGTAGAATGTATTCGTCATCTTCCGATCCAATGCACTTAAGTAGAGGCCTGGAGAAGGCTCTCTTATAAAGCTGGCCCCCGACCAAGGTGAACCGTCCGACCCTCTTCTTCTTCAAGCGAGCTTTGTCCTGATCGACAGGTGTAACTCACGATCGTAAGAACTCTATCAGGGTCGTACTCAAGTCGTTAGGGAAGGTTATTCCTTACATTATGTCAGTACATGCAACGAGCAAGACCTGTTCGATCGGCTATCCTATGACGATTGGTGACAATGAACTGGCTAATTTCGCCAACTCATCCGCCACCTGATTTTTCAATCGGGGGATCTTTTGTCACGCCCCTGGGAAGTCCCTGTCCGAAGAAATTTTGGCAGCACCTCCCCTGTACGAGTGACAATTTGAAACTTCTACAATGCCCTCAGGGCCACATATACATCGGCCAACACGGTCGGAACAATAACAATAATAAAACATAACACACATCCAAACATCCACGCAATAGTGAACAACTAAAGCAATGATAAGAAGATTCAAAAACAACCTTACTCGACTACACCCATAAAGCTAAAAACATATTTCCTACTCCACTACACCCATAAAGCACAAATCCGACGGTAAAATCAACTCACCTCTTCTGCCGTCTAAGCAGGCATGTAGTAAAACAAATCCAAATAAAACTCATAGACAATATCCATAAAGTAACTAATACAAGTCCAAATGTCAAAAACAGAATAAGTCTAACATAGTCTAAAAAAGAAAAACTAAAAGTTCAACACATGTCCTCGTGGACTGCAGGGGACTAGCGACTAGAACTCTCCGGACAACATCAACCTGAAAATAACAACAGAGGAGGGTGTAAGTCCAACACTCAGAGTGTATCAACTGATATACATAATAAAGAAAATAACAACCAGCACTAATCATGCGTACAGTCTCCTGATACAAGAAGGATAAATGCAACTGAAACAAGCAGGAGAAAACTGTACTAACTAGGACCAGGGTATAAGTACAATAGGGTCGTCAGACCGAGAGTGTCATAAATCCTGTATGCATGTCAATCATATGTATCCATATAAATGCAGTAAGTAAATGCAACAAACACAAGCAATAAATGCATCATGCATATGATGCCAATGTCATGGTCACCCCTGACGCCAGTAAGTCATCTCACACACAATGGTGAGACCGAGTGGGTAGGGCTGTGACAACCGTGCACTCTAATATCACTACTCCTGATGAGTGACCGAGTGGACAGGATGCTGTCGAAGTACACCTATCCTCCTACCCCAAATTATAAATGGGGGAGCTTAATGCTCTCATCTCCCGGTATACACTGACGGGGAGGGATCCCTGACGTGCTACCACGCTGCGTCACACTACCCATGAGCGAATCAACGGAGCACCGACAGAGACAAACTGACGTGCTACCACGCTACGTCACGCTACCCATGAGCAGACTAACGGAGCACCGACAGAGATGAAACTGGTGATGTGCTCAACAATAATGGAGCAGACTATCGCGCAATATGCAATCATGCGAATGGTGCATGACACTAAGCATGACAAAAATTCTGAACAGCATAACAATATCCATATATGTATAAAATGTGTACCATATGACAATGAACCAAACCAAAGGAACACAGAATCAGATAAGGTATCAAAAACCTTAGGTCCTGAACATAATAAATAACATGGTTGTTTCACTACCTCTATAAGCATGTATAATCAGATAAGTACTAACATGATATGCATAACAAATAAACAAATAAGCATGTAACAGATCGGGTAGTGATCAACCGAAGCAAATGAGAAACACAATCATTGCTATTTGATAAACACATTACTATGCATATCAAATGACATAAAGTCAAAGTACCCGCCTCCAATAGAAAAGTCCAATCTGGTCCAAATCTGACGTCGAGATAATCTTCTCGCGTCACAGTCCTGTGTTACCAATATAAATATATTTTATTTAGCTATAACTCAATAAATAGCTAAATAAAATCCTTAGCCCTAAATTATTCCAAATTTCCATTTTTAGGTGTAACTAAAGCAAGAATAAAATTCCTCCTCTAGTCAAATCCAAATAGTTATCCCTTCTAAAACTCACCAAGATATAGGGATTCCTCGGTTAGTCAATGCCAGAGGTACACGCTACGATACCGCTGTCCAACCTGATTAAATGCCCGAAAATTAATAATCCATCACTGTATCACCTATTTTAGAGGCTAGGGTTAACGCTTATCTCAATTCACAGCCAAAGATGGTTGCTGCCGGAAGAGTAGCTGCTGCTGGAGACCGTTGGTGGTAGACACCGCAAGCTACTATTGAATTCTCCAAGAAAGAATCAACAGAAGTATTCATATCAGGTTACAGAAGGAAGAGTTACCTATCTGGTAGGCTGATCACAACCATACCCAACAGAGCTAGGGTTCGGATCCGGCAACAAGAGGAAACCTAGGGCAAAGGAAAGGGCCGGCTACCTTCGCTAGGGCAGAGACGAAATGGTGGTGCTGATACTTTCTTTCGGCGAGCTCTTGTGGCGATCTGTCGACGACGTCAGTGCTAGGGCTGGAAATAGTCGGCGCCGAGCGTAAAGGAGAAGGAGGAGACGCAACCGAGAAGATGGCTAGGGCACAGCACAGAGAAAAGTGCGCTGGACCTGAGCCGACGCTAGGGCACACATGCAGATGGTGGATCCGTGGAGTCGGAGGTGCCTGGGGTCGGACCTGGTGGTCAGCGCTTGGACTCTTCTCGTCACCGCAACACAACTCTAGTAGGGTGAAGCCGACTGTGTTCAACGGTTGTAAGGCTCGGCGAAGTGGCGGAGCAAGGTGGCACTCGGTCGGCGTCGGTTGTGGGATCTTCACGTCAAGGGGCGACGGCAGAGGCAAGGAAGTGGCATCCGGGCTGGCTAGGGCATGAGCACAGAGAGGGGAAAATCGGCAGATGGGAGGAGGAGGAAGAGAAGTGAAGAAAAGGAATCGACATCTAAAGGAAATAAGGGAGAAGAAACTGCCGCGGTTAGGGCACGCGGTGGTTCGGCGGGGAAAGAAGAGGGGTACGCACGGGTTCGGCGAGGAAAGAAGAAAGAAAATAAAATAAAATAAAAGAGAAAGGAATTAAGAAAATAAACATTTCCTCGCTTAAATGGGTAGCCTAAACAGGCTTTCCCGGGGCCCAGTTTTTATCCCCGTAATCGAAGTCATACGGTCTCCGAAAAATTCCAGAAAAATTTCTAAAAATTTTGGAAAATTCCCTTATCATTATTCGCCATTTTTCGATATTTTACATTCTCCCCCACTAATAAACAATTTGGTCCCCAAATTTCGTTATCTACCATCAGCAAATACTAACAACAGGTAAAGAGTATAAATATTGAACGGTAAATTAAATGACATACCTCAAGTGAAAAGATAGGGGTATCGAGCTCGGATAGTATCCTCGAGCTCCCAGGTAGCCTTCTCATCCGAATGATGCTGCCATCCGACTTTAACCAGTCGGATTGTCTTGTTCCGCAACTGACGCTCTTTCTGGTCTAGAATCCGTATCGGAATCTCCTCATAAGTGACGTCAGGATGAACGGGAACTGAGATATCTGTCAGCACGTGTGTCGGGTCGGGTACGTATCTCCTCAACATAGATACGTGGAATACATCGTGAACGCCTGCCAAGGACGGTGGTAGTGCTAGCCGATAAACTACTGCTCCAATCCTCTCTAGGATCTGGAAAAGGCCAATGTATCGAGGAGCTAGCTTTCCTCTGAGACCAAATCTCTTCACCCCTTTCGTGGGTGAAACTCGTAGAAAAACATGGTCGCCTGTAGAGAAATCCATGGAGAAACACTAGGGCGAATAAATCCCCTATCTAAAATCTCTTGGAGTTGAACCTTCAGCTCGTTCAACTCTTTTGGTGTCATACGATAAGGAGCTTTCGATGCCGACGCGGTCCCCGGAATCAGCTCAATAGCGAACTCCACTTGCCTTCTGGGAGGCAAACCTGGTAGCTCCTCTAGAAATATATCTGGGTACTCTTGGACTACTGACACATCGGAGAGCTGCGAACTATTGCTGTTGTTAGTACTAATCAAAGATAGCAGAAAACCCTGACAACCATGCAACAACAGCTTCTGAGCTTGAATCACTGAAATGATCGATATGTTGTCGTCCCTAATTCCAGTGATGTTGGGTTTTTCGGACCCCGAAAATTGCTTTTTCACGTCGCGAAAACCCTGAAACTCCCATGCCACCGGATCCGTGCGAAGTGTATAGAACAAAAAAAAATTTTACATTTACGAGTTTACTAACTAGATCTACACTTAGATCTACATGTTTAGAAGGTTACCCTTGTTGCGTGCCCTTTGCGAATCCCGCTCGTCCAAGGTACGCCGGATCTCGAGTGTGTTCAAACGTACACACCTCTAGTAGTATCCACACGAACAAGAAGTGTTCTCTAACACTCAAGGATGGAGAAGAGAACACCACAAGTGTGCTAGCACTTCTTGATGCTCTCGGATGGGATTGGAAGATGAAGAAAGGAAAAGAAGAGAACACACTCCTCTAAAACTCTATGTGACTTTCACTAACCTTTCTTCTTGGATTAGACTCACTCACCTTTCTTCTTCCTTGCTTGAAACCCACGGCAACAGTAGAGAAGGAGGAAGAAGGACCAAGGAAAATGATGGATTGAGTAATCACACATCAATGCCACAAAATGAAAACCTCTCCACACATTAGTGTGGCCGGCCACATCTTGTAACTTCCCTCATTTAATGTGGTCGGCCACATTAAATGGAATGGATGTGTAACCTCCATGAGGTGGCACACCATGATGAGGTGGAGATGATGTGGCAAGGTTAGTCATGCCATGTTGGATGAGTCAACCTTCATGATGTGGCAATACATCAAGTCAAACTTGATATTTCAAATTCCATTTGGTCAAGTCAAAATTGACCAATTCTCTTCCTTGTTGAGTTAAAACCAACCTTTGGTTCAAGTCAATTTTAATCTAATAAATCTCAATTCATTAATATAAATTGACTCAATGAATCAAATTTAAATTAGACTCATTCAACAATTGAATCTAATTGAGTCTAACTCAATAAGTCTAATTTGAATTAATCTGAATCCAATCTTTGGTGCATCATATGAACCTAATCCAATTGGTTCATCATATGAACCTAATCTCCATCCACTTGTTCTTTGTGTGTGACCCAATAGGTTCTTGTAACGTTGGCAATGTTTTTAAACTCCTTTAGAAACATAAGCAATGAACGGCATCTAGCAATACATCATTGCTACCCAAGTTACAAGAATGTTGAGATCCAACATCACCTTGTGACTACTAATTGTGACTCCTCACAATATATGACAAGTGTCCTTCTATCCTAGACATCTACATTAATCAATGTGAGGCATAGACCGTGTCATCCTCTGATCAATCTAAATCTTGAACTCCAAGTAGACTCACTAAAATAAATGAGCTCAATATCTCATATTGACTCATTTGGGCATGGACATGCACTTCGTGGTCTCACTCTATCAAGAATACCGATGTCTCTCCCATCATATAGGAGGGATAGATCCCATCTACATCACTCACATCCCTCTGCATAATTCGTTACATACCCAGTAATCGCCATTATAGTCCACCCAGTTACGGGTGACGTTTGACGAAATCAAAGTACATAACTCCTTATGTAGGGATCCATGGTGACTTCAGGTCCAAGGACTAGTAGTCATACTAATAGCCACATGAGAAAGTATATGACACTCATATAACGATCCATGATACTTTCTCATGGAGGGTCATTCAGTATACATTCTCTAATGCATACTCATGTGTCAATTTGATATCTCTATATCCATGACTTGTGAGATCAAGTCATCGAGTTGACCTACATGCTAGTCTTATTACATTAACATTGTCCCTGAATGTTAATACTCGACTAGGAATGATTAAGAGTAGTGTTCCCTATATCATCTCACTATCGTTTCAGCTAACCGATTGATATAGGTAAGAACCTTCTACTCAAGGACGTTATTATACTTAGTTTATTTGGCACCAATACAAGTAAGTATAATAACCAAAAACCAAATGTCTTTATTTATATAGAATATGATACAACAAGTCCATAATACAATCATCAAATGATTGGATCTAGGGCTCTAGCTAACAAGTGAAATCCCACGAGGGTTGGTTCGGAGGTCGGAATGTGACCACCCTCGTCTGGCAATCAACAGTGGCATGATATGCTGACAAACAGTCCATGCCAAGAATAATATCAAAATCGATCATTTCCAATACTAAAAGATCTACCGTAAGTATCAGGTTACCAAAATCTAACGGGCAACCTCTGACCTCCTGAGTGACGTCCAATGAATCACCGGATAGTAGGGAGACAGTCAGTCGCTGCAGTCTGAAAGTGGGTAGTCTACCAATCTCTCGCATAAAAGTACGGGATATAAAAGAATGCGAGCTACCAGTATCTATCAGTATATCTGCAGATAAGGCATAAATAGAAATCGTACCGTAGAAAACGGATCCATCGGCTCGCTGCGCATCCTCTCTGGTGACCGCATGAATACACCTAGTCTCTGGCGGAGGAAGAGGTGGTAACACTGCTTGCGACTGCTGCGTCTGGGCAGGAGCCTGCCACTAAGGTAGTACTGGATACTGCACCAGAGAAGTCTGAGAGGGTGGCGACTGATACTGTACCGATAGCTGGGACTGCGTCTGATACTGAGCCTGTGGCTGGGGCTGCAGCTGATACTGCCCCTGAGTCAGATAATGAGGTCCCGGAATGGAGCTCTGGTGTACTATAGGAGTATTGGAGTACTCCTGTCCGAGCATGCCAAATGCAGCTACTGCAAGGGGAGCACTCCGCTGCTAGCCATGCGAAGGTTGGGCTCTTCGCCCTCCTCGATAAGTTCCTGACTGACTGTGTTGTCCTGATGTATGACCCGTCTGCTTCCTTTTTCTGTCCGGAAACACTCTCTGCTGAGCTGACTCAATCATGAGGGTTCTGTCCAAACTCTCCAGGTAAGATGCGTTCCCAAAACCAGCAAGCCTTACTTGCAAATGTCCATCCAGCCCCTGAATGAACTGCTGCATACGTGAACTGTCCTCAGTAACTAGCTCTGGACAAAATCTGGCCAATCTGTCAAACTCTGCATTATACTCTATCACCGACCGGTTGTTCTGTCGCAGACTCAAGAAATCCTGCCGGTGAGCCATCTGATAATCTCGTGGGAAGAAGAAGCTCTCAAAAGCCTCTCTGAACCTGACCCAAGTAATGTTCTGCTCGCCGATGATGGAACGTTGAGTAACCCACCAAGTGTCGGCCTCGTCCCGTAAGTGAAAAGCAGCCAGCTCTGCTTTCTCCCACTCGGAGCAAGCCATGTAGAAGAAGGTCCGCTCCATCGTCTCAATCCATGACAGGGTCACACTCGGATCAAGGTCTCCTCAGAAGAATGTAAATCGACTCTTCATCGACTCTGCCAACGCTGGAATCCTGGCTCGTGCCGCGACAATTTCAGTGAGGTGTGTCGGGACGGCTGCAGGAACTGGCGGAACCACTGGAGCTGGTGCTACATGTGGTACCGCTGAATAGACCGGGGGAGGTACTCCCGGTGCTGCTGCATAGACTGGAGTATATGCCGCCGGTGGCACTGTAGGGTCAGCATAGGTGGTCGCGGCTGGATGCACGGTAGGTAGTGGTATCGGATGTGGAGCAATCGGTACCGCTGGTGCAGGTGCTGCTAGGTACACGGTAGGTACTGGGGGTACACGTGCCACTGGTGTCGGGTACACGGTAGGTCCAGGTGGCGGTGGTGCCGGGTACGCCGTAGGCTGGGCCGGAGCAGGTGTGGGATATGCCGGCAGTACCCCTGGTGGTACCGGAAATATAGTAGGGGTGGGTACACTCGGTACAACCGAGGTAGGTACCTCAATAGGAGCCATCGGGGTCTGAGAGCCTGATACGCCCACAGTATCCTGAGTCTGTCCCTGACTGATAGGCTCAACACCGGTAGGCATCTCTGGCAAGTCCAGAGATCCCACGGTCCTCGTACGTGGTCGTCCAACACCACGTCTCGCAGCAATACCTGTAGATCTCCTCATATCTGTTAAGTTATATAACATATATTACTACAAGTATAACAATCATAAAATAAACATCATACCTATTTGTCGTCTGGAGATGTTTCGTCGCTGTCCAGTCCTCATATTACCTCGGAATTCTGTACAAGAAAATCACCGAAAATCCATATAAATCTGAAACGGAAGTCCGAAACATAACATAATGGAAATCCGTGCTAATCCGAAATAAATACCCAAGTTTACTAGTGATCCGGTGGTAAGAACGGGCCCCCCCTCTCTCTTGCAATGTCAACGCCGAGTGGAAGTCACCGGAGTAGCCGCCCATCCGGGAGGAGTGTGGTCCGACCGGACGGATGGCCATAGACGGCCGGGCCGATGGAATCGAATACCCGGACGGGTCTGGCCGGCTCGCACTTATGGTTGGAAGGCACCCTGTCAAATCGGGGTTCCGACGCTCAGTTAAAAAGGCCATGGACCGAGCTGACCTTTTGACCGATCACAGTCATAAAGCACCCCTGTTCGTTAGTCTCCACAAAGCACAAGTGAACCACCAAGGATGTCCGATCGGATGTTTAGGTATCTGTCCGCTCGGACTACAATTTTGGAGCAAAGGAAAGGGCCAGAGGATTTCTTTCTCTGACAACCTGTAGGTTTCACGTGTGCGTCACACTCCAAATCTTGCGACAGGGGATTCTGCTGTCCCATCGAGGGCATGCTGTGGCTGTAGCGATATGGGTCAGGTAAACTTTCTGACAGCCGCATACCTAGGAAAAGACAGGTAAGCTTTCTGACAGCCGCATACCTAGGATAAGACAGAGGACACTTAGGCACCTTGGTACGCGTGCCCAAACCTTTCACAGCTCTATATAAAGAACTTCAGGTTTCACCGAGAAGAGGAGGTAGGTACTCTGAGACTTCGGAAGCCACCTTATTCATCGTGATTTACCTGACTTGAGCGTCGGAGGGTCGTCGCCGGGAACCCCCTTCCCGGCTCGACTTCTGTGCAGGTTAGTCGGAGCATCGCGCCACCAGTTGGAGGTCTACATCAGCGAGTCAAGGGGCGCCACGTGCCCAGCGTCTGTTGACTTCTGGTTCGGACAGGATCAAATTGGCGCCGTCTGTGGGAACGCTCCTGCATTCGAGCAAGAACAATGGACGAGGCTGGACGACAACACACAGTGGCGCTTTCAACAGAAGAACTCGATGCTCTGGTCGAGATGAGGGCCGCCAAACTTATGGAGCTAAAGCAAAAAGCATCAGCCGAGCGGGCGGAGCAACAAGCAGCATCTGCGTCTGGCGGCAGAGCGGAAGCACCTCCAGCCACCGTCACATTCCATCGGGCCTTATTTCCATACTAGCCCGAAGAGATAGAGGATCTTCCTCAGATGAAATGCCAAGGCGGGATGACAGGAAGGGGAAAGCTCCCCGGGCGGACTCCTCCCCCGAGCGGATCAATCGCCAATTTTCGGAGGCTATCCTACGAGACCCTCTGCCTAAGCACTACGTACCTCCGACGATCGGCGAATACAACGGAACAACGGACCCGGATGATCATCTGGGTAATTTTAATAACACAGCTACGCTCCATCAGTATACAGATGGAGTAAAGTGCCGAGTCTTTCTTACCACTCTCTCGGGATCGGCTCAACGGTGGTTTCGGAGGCTGCCGGACGGATCCATCACTAGATTCAAGGACTTCCGAACGGCCTTCCTCCACCACTTCGCCAGCAGTCGTTATCAGAAGACAAGTGTCAGCTTGTTTGCCATCAAGCAAGAGCCGAGAGAATCGCTTCGAGCTTACATCCAACGATTCAACCAGGTGGCGATGGATATCCCAACGGCCACTTCGGAGACAATGATGAACGCCTTCACGCAAGGCCTTGTGGATGGGGACTTCTTCCGGTCGCTCATCCGAAAGCCGCCCCGAGATTATGATCACATGCTACATCGGGCCAACGAATATATAAATGTGGAAGAAGCGCAGGCCGCTCGGAAAAAGGAAACTCTAGCCGAGCATGCACCTATTCATGCCGAGCGGAAATAGCACGCCGCTCAGCAGCCACCCAGAGGACCGAGGACCGAAGCAATTTGATCCCCCCACGCCAGATCGCACGTACAAGAGGTGGCTGCCGCTCGGCCCAAGCCAAAGAAGAGGTGGACCCCTATGTTCTGCTCCTTCCACCAGGCGGATACGCACAACACAAGGGATTGTCGAAGTCTTCCCTTCGTGGCCAATCCCGTTCCCAGGAGAGCCGAACGACGGTCTCCTCCCATCGACAGGAGACAAAGGACCCATGAAGCTAACCGGGCCCGCACCGAAAGGCGACATCAACAGACACCCGATCGGCATAGATCTCCGAGACAGGAGAATCGCAGGGCGTCTAGAGAACGGTCACGACCGTCCGCTTGGGAGGAGGAAAATAGGAGCAATACCTCCCGGGGCGAGATCAACGTTATTGCTGGTGGGCCAACCGGAGGAGACTCCAACCGAGCCAGAAAGGCGGGCGTCCGACAGCTGCAGATCCACGCGGTCGGCTGTAGCCAAGAGCGGGCAAGTGGACCGGAAATCACTTTCGGACCCGGGGACTTAGAAGGAGTAGAAGTGCCCCACGACGACGCGCTGCTCATTAAAGCGGTAATAGCAAATTACACCATTCTCCGATATTTGTTGACACAGGAGCTCGTCAACATCATATTCAAGAAGCGTCGATCACCGAAATTGATCGAGCCGAGTCACGCCCATGACGACCCCGCTTACGGGTTTACGCAACGAGGTTCACCCTATTGACAAATCCTACCGCCACCTCGGAGAAGAACCGCTCAAGAGGACCAGACAATAAACTTCGTGGTGGTCGACTCTCCTCATCCTACAACGTCATTTTGGGACGTCAATGAATTCCGAGCGGTTGTCTCAACCTTCCACCAAAAGATAAAGTTCCCGTGGAGGACAAAGTAGGAGAAGTGCGGGAAGATCAGCTGGCGATGCTATATAGAGATGATCCGGAGAAGCTTGTCGGAAGGCGCCCGAATTGAGGTACACGCCATAACCTAGAAACCTCCCTTAATTTATGATGAAAAGGAGGAAGTCCAGATCCATCCGACCCGATCGGAGGCCACGACTTTATCGCCTCGATCCGGGGAAGAACAGAAGGAGAAGCTGATCCAATGCCTCCAACGAAATCATGATGTCTTCGTCTGGTCGACACATGAGTTACCTGGAATTGCGCCGAGCCTAGCGCAGCATGAATTGCATGTCCGACCGGACGCTCGGCCAGTGAAGCAGAGAAAAAGGGATTTCAGCGCCGAGCAGAATGCCATTATCCGGGCGGAGGTGGAAAAACTTCTGATAGCCGGCCACATACGCGAGGTGCAGTTCCCGAGTTGGCTGGCCAACGTAGTCTTGGTCTCCAAGCCGGGCGGCAAGTGGAGGGTCTGCATCGACTTTCGAGATTTAAACAAGGCATGCCCCAAGGATTTTTATCCTCTGCCCCGGATAGATCAGCTGGTGGACTCTACGGCCGGCTGCGAATTAATTTGCATGCTTGACGCCTACCAAGGATATCATCAAGTGCCGCTCGCCCGGGAAGATCAAGAAAAAGTAAGCTTCGTAACGGCCAACGGCACATATTGCTACAATGTGATGCCGTTCGAATTGAAGAATGCCGGGGCCACCTATCAACGCTTGATGAACAAGGTGTTCAAGGAGCAGATCGGGCGGAATCTGGAAGTTTATGTGGATGACATTCTTATCAAATCCGTCCGAGCGGCCGATCTTTTCAAGGATATGGAAGAAACCTTCCGAACGCTGCGCAAATATGGAGTCAAGCTAAATCCCCAAAAGTGCCTGTTCGGAGCCAAAGGGTTTCTTGGGGTACATAGTGACCGAGCGGGAATCGAAGCAAATCCCAACAAGGTTAAAGCAATGCAAGACATGCCGCCCCAAGAAATACAAGAGAAGTGCAACGGTTAACCGGTCGAACTGCTTTGTCAGATTCATCTCCAAAACCGCCGACCGAGCCTTCCATTCTTCAAGATCTCGCAAGGCTACTAAGTTCCAGTGGGATGAAGAATGTGATCGAGCGTTCGGAGAATTGAAGACATATCTTAATTCTCTGCCAATGTTAGCCAAGCCGATCGGGGTGAGTCACTTTATATTTATCTGTCGTCAACTGAGCTGTAGGCTCAGCACTTGTGAGGGCGAGCGGCAAAGAGCAGATGTATTTTCTAAGCCACATTTTGAAAGATGCTGAATCTACACCGGGCTCGAGAAGTTGGCCTTCGCTTTGGTCCTAGCCGACCATATTTCTTGGCTCACACCATCATCGTCCGGACGAACAGCCCACTAGGAAGAGTCTGTTGAATCCAGAAGCGTCCGGACGACCGAACTAAGTGAATTTGACATCCAATATCAGCCCCGCTCGGCGATCAAAGCGCAATCCTTGGCTGATTTTATGACCGAAGTGCAGAGGCGAGCCGGAAGCTCGTGGAGAATATATGTGGATGGGTCTTCCACTCGGCTCGGAGTGGGATCGGAATATTGCTACTCTCACCTCAAGAAGAAAAGATGCACCTATCCGTCCGACTAGATTACAAGGCCACCAACAATGAAGCAGAGTATGAGGCCCTCATAGCCGGATTGCAGGCGGCCGGCATGTGGGTGCCAGTCGGGTGACTCTCTATTCGGATTCACAGTTGGCCGCTCAGCAACTTTCTGGTACCTTTGAAATCAACAACTTTCGGCTTAAGCTCTACGCTGGAGCCTTTGAAAAACTCAAAGCCACTTTCCGAGAGGTCCTTATTCAAAAGATTCCCCGAACGGAGAACCAGGCAGCAGATGACTTGGCCAAGTTAGCAAGTTCTATAGTGCCGGTCGCCATTCATCAACCTATTGAAAAAGTACTGCTGGTAGCGCACGTCGACCGGATGGAAAACCTCACGTTTCCAAGCGACTGGAGGACCCCCATCATAGAGTTCCTCCGCTCGGGCACCACACCCTCCGATGAAGGTGCAGCCCGGCTCCTCAGAAGAAGAGCCGGTCGGTTTACACTCATCGGAGATCAGCTCTACAAGAAGGCTTTCTCTCGCCTGTTGTTGAAGTGTGTGAGCTCGGAAGATTCAGCTTACATCCTCCAGGAGGTACATCAAGGATCATGCGGAGGACATCCGGCGGACGATCACTAGCCAAGAAGATTATGCTAGCGGGATACTTTTGGCCGACCTTACAAATGGACGCCGCCTGGACCGTCTCTACGTGCCTTTCATGCCGAAGTATCACAACTTCTCTCACCGACCGGCAGAGGTGATGAAAGCATCAACCGTTTCATGTCCGTTCGATCAATGGGAATGGATATTGTGGGTCCCTTTCCAATGGCGATCGGGCAGAGGAAATTTTTGCGGTGGTCGATTATTTCTCCAAATGGGTAGCCGAGCCACTAGCCGTGATCGAACAGATGGTCAAAAATTCATTTGGCAACACATCATCTGTAGATTCGGGTATCCCTCGCCGATTGGTTTCCGACAATGGGCGGCAATCAGGGAAGGTGCTGGAAGATTGGTGCAAAAGCTACGGATCGAGCAACACTTCACGTCCGTGGCTTACCCCAAAGCAATGGTCAAGTCAAGTAGCCAACCGAAATTCTCCAGATCTCGCTACCTCGACCACGGGAGGAAGTTGGCCGATGAAGTGCGGGCTTATGGGCCATCCGGACGACTCTAAGGAAGGAACGGCGCACACCTTTTCATCCGTGTACGGAAGCGGTCATTCCGTTGAAGTCGGCATCGAGTCCATCCGGTCCAATGTTATGATGAAGGCAACGCCGAGCGAAGGCATATGGAGTTGGATTTGGTTGACGAAGAGTGTGCCAAAGCATCCGTTCGGCTAATGGCATCGACAACGAATGAAGCAAAACTATAACCGCCGCGTCATTCCCGATCATTTCAGGTCGGCGACCTTGTTCGAAGAAAGTCAAGCCGGCCGACATCGGCAAGCTTGAAGCTCCCTGGCAGTCCTTCAAAGTCATCAAAAGCTCCCCGCCAGACATCTGGAGGATGAGGACTACAGCTAGATAGGTCGGAGCGCAACCACCTCCTTACCGGTGGTGAAAGGTGTGCCTATGTAAATCATCCTGTGTACATTTTTCGAGAATACTTGAAATGCAGAAATGAAAAGTCAAAGAAACAAATATAAGGCATCGCCATCAAGTATCGAGGGCCCCTCGCCGTACGGGAATTATCCGAGCCAAAGTACTCGACGAAGCGGATCCTTAACCGGTCGGCTAAGCGGTAGAAAGATGGAAGCACTTTGAGTATTCTCTGCGGAAAGGAAAGCCAAGGTCGCCGACCGTAAGGAGTTAGCCTTCAAGCCCGACGAAGCCGTTGCGAAGATCGAGAGTCGCTACCGTCCGCTATAAATATCCGAGCCGACGAGCCCCTCGTTAAAGATCGAGAGCCGCGCCATCCGGCTATAAATATCCGAGCCGACGAGCTCCGTCGTTAGATCGAGAGCCGCGCCGTCCCGCTATAAATATCCGAGCCGACGAGCCCGCGTTAAAGATCGAGAGCCGCGCCGTCCGCTATAAATATCCGAGCCGACGAGCTCCCTTAAAGATCGAGAGCCGCGCCGTCCGCCTATAAATATCCGAGCCGACGAGCACCGCCGTAAAGATCGAGAGCCGCGCCATCCGGTAAATATCCGAGCCGACGAGCCCGCGTTAAAGATCGAGAGCCGCTACCGTCCGGCTATAAATATCCGAGCCGACGAGCCCCGTGCGTTAAAGATCGAGAGCCCGCCGTCCGGCTATAAATATCCGAGCCGACGAGCCCCGTTGCTAAAGATCGAGAGCCGCGCCGTCCGCCTATAAATAACGAACCGACGAGCTCCGTTGAAGATCGAGAGCCGCGCCGTCCGCTATAAATATCCGAGCCGACGAGCTCCGTCGTTAAAGATCGAGCCGTGCCGTCCGCTATAAATATCCGCCCGACGAGCTCCGCTGTTAAAAATCGAGAGAGGCGCCTATAAATAATCCGAGCGGAATATCGCCGACACTGCAATTATCCGTATTCTCCGCCGATTGTCAGACCGAAGCTATTTTCCGCTCGGACTCGAGGTATAAAAGGTTCGGATCGGCTTATAACGAGCGATTCTGGCTAGCAGCCCAGATTGATATTCGGCCGGACGGAAGAGCTGGGGAAAACACTTGGAAGAATGCACCTCGAATGCCCAAGGTATGATGTGATAGAAGACGAGCGGACCGTACAAGTGTTAGCCAGGGAAGTGTAAAAAGATAGAGTACCCGAAAGGAAAGCATTTCATTAAAATTAGAACCTTAGGCCGAGTGGCCTAAGTACAAAAGGTTCATGTTCAGCCAGATTACAATTTCCTGATGGTCGAGGTCCCTAATGTTGCTCGAAGCTCCACTTGATCCTGCCAGAGTGGTCTCACCAGGCTATGAGATCAGATAGGTCATAGTGGCCGTAATGGCCAAGTCGAAAGCCGAGTACATCCGCTCGCAAATTTTCTCCGAGAACTCGGGCGATCGGATGTGACTTTGTCGGAGAGCGGCGACGGCTCGACCTCTGGGTATTCTTTAAAGGTTGCCCGGGAGCTTGTCAGGGCCTCATTCAGACGTTCAATCTCCTCCGCGTCACCGAGCGGCCCGCCTTCTCCCCCAAGCTTCTCCGCCTCCTTTATCCTCAACTCCAAGCCCCGTGCCTCCACGCTTTTTCTCCGGATCGGAGATGGCCGTGTTCTTCCGAGTGGTAGCCGAGTTATCTTTGTGTCAAGCGACTTGACTTGTCGCCGACTCGCTTAGGCGTGGGCCCGTCACTGTTTTTCCGCCAGCCACAGAGTTTGAGCTTTTAGTTCTTTTGCACTGAGTAGGAAGGGCCTTGGGAGCCGCTCGGGCCGCAGCTGCTTTATCTCCTCGTCCGCCATAGCCAGCGACCGGCAATCGCTATCTCTTCCACCCATCTCAGACAAGGCGCAGTTGTTAAAAGCCGAGCGGAAATATTCAGGCAAAACTTCAAAAACAACAAGCTTACCCCCGTAGCCGCTTGCATGTGGCTGTTGGCTAAGTTCCGGAGGGGGATCAGTGCTACGTGCGCCCGAGCGTCGACCCACATCTCGGCGAGGGGCCCCTTCAAAGTAATGGTGTGCTCGGGCACGGTTGGCTGGTCGGCTTCTGGTAGCAACTCTTCAGTTGGAAGATGAAGAGTAACTCATATTGTGCGGCCGTGACCAGGGATCGCCTGACCGGGATCAGAAGATGGCGCAGAAATTCGCGAATGGACGGTCGAGCGTTGGACTGAACGGCGAGCAGGAGGGAGAGTGTCGACCGGAGTAGCCTCAACCGGAGTAGGCAGCTCGTCCCAGTCAGAAGGCGTCCGATCGGACGAGATGGTCTCGGGCACTGGCGCCTTGCCTTTAGCAGTCGCAACGGCCCGGTCGGGGGGTTGGACCGCGGAGGTAGCCGAGCGCAGCGGAGTCCTTTTGCAGTGGTTGTTCCTCCTCCCGAACGGATCCTTCCTGGGTCGTTAGTTCCTCGGAGGGGCAGCCCACCGCCGCTGAGAGGCCTGAGGCTGAATGCCCAGCGCCTCCATTTCCTTGGCCGCCGCGGCCTCCAGCGCCGCTGCCTTTTTCTTTAGAACGCCGCCATCACCGAGTCCATGACGATTTCAACTGCATGAAAAGAAGAAGAAATCGGTTAGCAATTAAAGCAAGTGCCCAAGCAAAATTCTTACCGAAGCCGGTCGGAAGTGGGGTCCGTATAGGACTCAGCCCAAAAATGTACATCACCCTCGTGAAGAAGTTTGTTGATGTCGAGCCACAGACCGGCTAGTACATTTGCGGCGTGAAGATAATCCGGTCGGGTCTTGAATTTCTTCAACTCGGGAGTGGGAGGTAGACTGACCGCCACTGGGTCGGAAAGTTTGGCTGACCGGGCATGCGGATGTAGAAATAATAGTCCTTCCAATGTTTATTGGAAGTGGGTAGTTTATTGAAGAAGACCAGACCGGGCCGAGCTTGGAACATAAAGGTGCCCGGCTCGGCTTGCTTAGGGTAATAGAAGTAAAAAAAGACCTCCGGTCGGAGGGGAATGTTATGAATCTTAAACAAAACGACAACACCGCAGAGGAGACGGAAGGTATTTGGTACTAAACTTCCGAGCGGCACGCCAAAATAATTACAGACGTCCGCTATAAAGGGATGCACGGGAAACCGCAGACCGGCGGTAAATTGGTCGAGACACAGAAACCACCACGCGGCGGTCTGTGTGGACGAGCGGCGGGACCAGCTAGACGAACTTCGATATCCTCGGGGATTTCGAAATTGTCAGCCAGAATATCAAAATCCCGTTGTTCGAAACGGGATCGCATGGTAGTATACCATGGGCCTAAGGATTGTTCTTCGGGATGAGAGGAACTGGCCATGATCCGGATAGGGGAAATCAAAAAAGGAAGTTCCAAAGACGAAGAAAGGGAATTTCAAAGACTGAAGCTAGGGAAAGAAAGGCGAATTAGATACCGGAAAGGAAGGAGGAAAGACCTAAAACCTTACTGAGGGGAGATGGATCGGGGAAAGGCGCCGGAGAGCGTCAGGGGGCAGCAACCAGATCGCCGGAGCTCCAAAGCGCAGAGAGCAGCAGTAGAGGTAATGGGGGCGTGTGAAGGTGAGAAGGAAACGAAGAGTTTTTAGGGTGAGGGCCGGGCGGCCTCCACCGTCGGATCCAGGTCACGGGAATCAAAGCATACATCTAGCCGTTTATTTCGAATTGCTTCGATCACATCAAAATATCATGCAACCGCCTCCGTACTCTAGTGGCATTGCTCCACGTGGCAGACAATCATTCGGAGCATTTAATGAAGGTATGATCGACCTTGATGTCGAAGATTGGCGCAGAACGCGAGGAGATCCGGTGAAGGCCATCGTTGATTCATTCAAGGATATTTCCCCGGCTGACCAGTTCGGCTAGACTCACAGTCCAGTCAGTCGGACTATTCGCCTCCTTCGACTAGACTTGAAAGGGAGGCAAGTGATCCGGTGGTAAGAACGGGCCCCCCCCTCTCTCTTGCAATGTCAACGCCGAGTGGAAGTCACCGGAGTAGCCGCCCATCCGGGAGGAGTGTGGTCCGACCGGACGGATGGCCATAGACGGCCGGGCCGATGGAATCGAATACCCGGACGGGTCTGGCCGGCTCACACTTATGGTTGGAAGGCACCCTGTCAAATCGGGGTTCCGACGCTCAGTTAAAAAGGTCATGGACCGAGCTGACCTTTTGACCGATCACAGTCATAAAGCACCCCTGTTCGTTAGTCTCCACAAAGCACAAGTGAACCACCAAAGATGTCCGATCGGATGTTTAGGTATCTGTCTGCTCGGACTACAAGTTTGGAGCAAAGGAAAGGGCCAGAGGATTTCTTTCTCTGACAACCTGTAGGTTTCACGTGTGCGTCACACTCCAAATCTTGCGACAGGGGATTCTGCTGTCCCATCGAGGGCATGCTGTGGCTGTAGCGATATGGGTCAGGTAAACTTTCTGACAGTCGCGTACCTAGGAAAAGACAGGTAAGCTTTCTGACAGCCGCATACCTAGGATAAGACAGAGGACACTTAGGCACCTTGGTACGCGTGCCCAAACCTTTCACAGCTCTATATAAAGAACTTCAGGTTTCACCGAGAAGAGGAGGTAGGTACTCTGAGACTTCGGAAGCCACCTTATTCATCGTGATTTACCTGACTTGAGCGTCGGAGGGTCGTCGCCGGGAACCCCCTTCCCGGCTCGACTTCTGTGCAGGGTTGTCGGAGCATCGCGCCACCAGTTGGAGGTCTACATCAGCGAGTCAGGGGGCGCCACGTGCCCAGCGTCTGTTGACTTCTGGTTCGGACAGGATCAACTAGTAAACTCGGGCTAACTCAAATATCCAGAACACCAAAAGCAAGTATCATAACCCGCTCTGATACCAATACTAATAAATAGGTATCAAATAAATCTCAAAATCCGTAACACAATATACCAACAAGTATCGCCAACCTGGCTCTGATACCAAATAAATTGATATCAGGTTATCCCAAATATCCAAAATACGAAAACAAAGGATCGTATACCTGCGCTTCGATACCAAATAAATTGTCACGCCCCGGGGAAGTCCCTGTCCGAAGAAATTTTGACAGCACCTCCCCTGTACGGGTGACAATTTGAAACTTCTACAATGTCCTCAGGGCCACATATACATTGGCCAACACGGCCGGAACAATAACAATAATAAAACATAACACACAGCCAAACATCCACGCAGTTTAATAGTGAACAACTAAAGCAATGATAAGAAGACTCAAAAACAACCTTACTCGACTACACCCATAAAGCTAAAAACATATTTCCTACTCCACTACACCCATAAAGCACAAATCCGATGGTAAAATCAACTCACCTCTTCTGCCGTCTAAGCAGGCATGTAGTAAAACAAATCCAAATAAAACTCATAGACAATATCCATAAAGTAACTAATACAAGTCCAGATGTCAAAAACATAATAAGTCTAACATAGTCTAAACAAGAAAAACTAAAAGTTCAACACACGTCCTCGTGGACTGCAGGGGACTAGCGACTGGAACTCTCCGGACAACATCAACCTGAAAATAACAACAGAGGAGGGTGTAAGTCCAACACTCAGCGGGTATCAACTGATATGCATAATAAAGAAAATAACAACCAGCACTAATCATGCGTACAGTCTCCTGATACAAGAAGGATAAATGCAACTGAAACAAGCAGGAGAAAACTGTACTAACTAGGACCAGGGTATAAGTACAACAGGGTCGTTAGACCGAGAGTGTCATAAATCCTGTATGCATGTCAATCATATGTATCCATATAAATGCAGCAAGTAAATGCAACAAACACAAGCAATAAATGCATCATGCATATGATGTCAATGTCATGGTCACCCCTGACGCCAGTAAGTCATCTCACACACAATGGTGAGACCGAGTGGGTAGGGCTGTGACAACCGTGCACTCTGATATCACTACTCTTGATGAGTGACCGAGTGGACGGGATGCTGTCGAAGTACACCTATCCTCCTACCCCAAATTATAAATGGGGGAGCTCAATGCTCTCATCTCTCGGTACACACTGACGGGGAGGGATCCCTGACGTGCTACCACGCTGCGTCACACTACCCATGAGCCGACCAACGGAGCACCGACAGAGCCAAACTGACGTGCTACCACGCTGCATCACGCTACCCATGAGCGGACCAACGGAGCACCGACAGAGATGAAACTGGCGATGTGCTCAACAATAATGGAGCAGACTATCGCGTAACATGCAATCATGCGAATGGTGCATGACACTAAGCATGACAAAAATCCTGAACAGCATAACAATATCCATATATGTATAAAATGTGTATCATAGGACAATGAACCAAATCAAAGGTACACATAATCAGATAAGGTATCAAAACCCTAGGTCCTGAACATAAAAAATAACATGGTTGTGTCACTACCTCTATAAGCATGTATAATCAGATAAGTACTAACATGATATGCATAACAAATAAACAAACAAGCATGTAACAGATCGAGTAGTGATCAACCGAAGCAAATGAGAAACACAATCATTGCTATTTGTTAAACACATTACTATGCATATCAAATGACATAAAGTCAAAGTACCCGCCTCCAATAGAAAAGTCCAATCTGGTCCAAATCTGACGTCAAGATAATCGTCTCGCGTCACAGTCCTGTGTTAGCAATATAAATATATTTTATTTAGCTACAACTCAATGAATAGCTAAATAAAATCCTTAACCCTAAATTATTCCAAATTTCCATTTTTAGGTGTAACTATAGCAAGAATAAAA